>NW_017731602.1:748045-750633 GCF_001890085.2 Hipposideros armiger | reverse complement strand
TTATCATCAATAATAATCAATATTAATCCCACACACTTGTACATGCCTTTGTAATTGACTATAGGGTTTTACCAATATTATTTTTTCATTTATTCAAAAATTATTGATTATTATAGGCAAGGTACTATACTTGGTTCTAGTAAACAGACACAATGTTATCGCCTTCAATGAGCTTAAAATTTGGTCATGGAAACAGATATTAAGCAAATAACACACAATAACTTGTTCAATTACAGTTGTGCATTCTTGGCCTAGGTAAGCTCCTTCATTTCCCCCAGATTCACTTGCCATTTATATGTCAATGACCCCCCCAGATCTATAATTTTGGCTTCTGGGAGCATCCTACTTTTTTATTTGAAGTTTTACTAGGCATCTCCGGTGTTTCTCCCCACAGAAGGCTTTTTTTCTGGTGTTCTCTGTCTCAGTGAATGACAGCACCATTTACCCAGTGGCCAAATGAGACACTTGGGCATCATGATTTTTCTTTTCTCTTTTTCTGATAAACCACCAAGTCCTATTTTATCTACTAAATATCTTTTGAATTAATCCCCTCTGCTGCTAACTTAATTTAGACCACCATTATCTGTGTCTAGAATCACTGCAATAGTGACTTGCAAATTGGTATTGCAATCTCCTATCTTGTCCACCCCCTCAATCCCATTGCTACTCTTCTGCTAGTACCAACTCTCCACCAAGCAAACCTGGTGAAATCATTTGCCTGTCTAAAAAATGATTCTCCCATGGTCCTCGGGATAAATAGAAATTCTTTGCATGACACACAAAAGTCCTTTATGATGGGGAACCAGGCTCATCTTTTAACTACTGAACGCTTCAACTCTGCTTTCTAGCCACAGTCAACTTTGTTCATGTATGTAAAATTACAATGTTCTTTCTCAACTTGAGTGTTACAGGTGCTGTTTTCCAGCCTGGAATAGAATATTATTTTGCTTCTCTGCTTTCACTTTCCTGCCCCTCCCTCCAGCTTTGCCTGGCCAACTCCTATGCTTTCAATTCTAAACTATCGTTCTTGCTGTGGAGTCTTTGCGGTTGCTCCTAGTCTGGAATGAGTTTCCTTCCTGTGTCTCAGGCAGCACCTGTACTTCTCTGATCATGCACTACTTTAAACTCCAGGGGGAACAGGTACTGTGTATTGTTTACCATTCTATACAAAGTGCCAAAGTACCTAGCACATATCACACTCTCGGTGAATATTTTTTAATGAATGAGTGAGCATATTCATAAATGAGTGAATGAGTAAACTATGTCTCCTACAGTTTTCCCTGCAACTGATGTGATGTATGGGAAAGAGGGGCTCTATAAAGGTTAGACCCTTCCCTCCTTTATTAAGTAATCGGGGATGTATCTGAAAAGAAATGGAAATTAACTCCTCAAAAAAAAGATAACAAAAAGGAAAGCCTTCAAAATAGATGCTTATTCATCGAGACAAACCTATGATATAAGAGTTCATTTCCATTTTAGCCTTGTCTCACTGTAACATCCTTTCCTGATTAGCATCACTCTCCCACTCTGCCAGCCTCTTCCCCTAATTAGGTACCCAGAGCTTCTGCTGAGCTTAGCTGCCCAGAGCCCTCCACTCTTATGACCCCAGGGCTTGCGCTCCCTGAGCAATTCCCCTACTTCTGGGCCATTTTTACTCTTGCCTTAATCAAACCTTATATCCTCCTACTCTCCTTTGCGCACATAACACTGGCTGATATCCTAATGGCTCCTAGTGAGTGGCCTAGGGGGTTATTTTAGCATTGTAGGAGTTAAAATGCCTCAATTCAATTGAAAGATAACAGTAAGTGACAAATTACTGAGCTTTAGAACACCCTTCAAATAATCCCTAGTCATACTCTTTCCCCTATGTTTTATGTGAGGGCCTAGCCTGAGCTTTGACAAAGAAAAATCATCAAAATATTTTGGATTATGTGCATGAAATAACAATATTTGATGAAGAGGAGGGTAATCTAAATAAAAAAGTTAAAGGGACATTAACTTGCTTCTCTGTTTCTATTGAGGAATTCATTAATGAAAAGCAACAGGCAAACAATTTCAAAGAACAGGAGAGCGGAAGTCAGGGCTTCAGAAACGCAGCTTTTCAAGTTGCAGAAAGCATGAAGTGACAAACAATCCAGGAATCAGGAAATGCGATGGAATGACAGTGAAGGAAATGGAAAAGAGGGATCACAAATGACAGTCCGGAAGAAATAAGGACAGAGTAGAAACCTGAATTCATTACCAAAGGAGAACGGACACTCATGAAAGTAATGCGAAAATGGACTAGTGTGCATGAGGCAGAAGTGTTCACCCAGCAGGTCCTTTCTGCACAGGCCAGAGGAGAGACCAGTGCAAGCAGCCTACCAAGGCGAGGGAGAGGAGAAAGGGGGCTCCTAGGGCAATACGGGACAAAGATGTGATCTTACACTTAGTGTCTAAGGGGGTTGCGAAGAGTCAAATTTTTCTTTTTAAAGGTTTTATTGGGGAATTGGGGGAGGAGAACAGTGTTGGGGAGTTGGGGAAAGGGACCAGCCAAGTTGTTGTTCTTCGATCTTCGTTATGGAGGGCTCCACTAGCCATCTGGCTGC
>NW_017731602.1:744308-745945 GCF_001890085.2 Hipposideros armiger | reverse complement strand
GAATCAGTCCCTTATTTACACATTTACTCCTTAATTATTGTGATTATCTTCACTTTAAAATGCTGCATCAACTGGAAATGAGTCCCATGAAACAAAAAATATTATGATATAGTAATGTTGACATAGATGAAAATATGAGCATTGCAAAGGATTTCCCCCCCTCTTTTACTGTACATACATGTAGGAGTTGAATATGAGGGATTTAGTCAAACATTTATGAGTTTAAATATCTAGATAATTGGAGGAGACATTTCAAACTTAAATTATTTACATCTTTTAATTTCCCTTTTTATTTGGTAAGTATCAACATAGTTTCAAATGACATATGTGTCATTTTTATTGCCTTAAAATGGAGTAAAAAGCATAATCAAAAAACTTAGCGAGAAAAAAAAGGGCTTCACTCTTACAAATGTGCAAATGTACATTCTCAGTGATATCTGCTTTCACTTTTGCCCATAGTAGCTTCCATTATAGGTGAGCAGAGCTCCATGAACAAGGAGTCAAAAAGACTGACCTTCCTGTGACCTACAGCTGCCACCACACCAAGTGAGTGAAACCCTGATGTCCCATGTACATATGCAGGATCTCAAGTGATGAACTAGTGGCCCGCTGAGCAGCATATTGAGTTATATATACCTTACTGTAGATAAACCTATATATTTTTAAAGATTTTTATTAAAATATAGCTAACATACAATATTATATTAGTTTCAGGGGTACACCATAGTTTTTCAACATTTATAAGAAGTGATCACCATGATAAGTTCAGCAACCTCCTAATACTACCATGTTATCACAATACGATTGACTGTATTCCCTATGCTGTACTTTACACCCCCGTGCCTTATTTGTTTTATAAACCTATATTTTAAAATGGCATTTTAAATTTACTTTCTTAAAACTTATTTCAAAGGTGGAGAATTCTTAGACCAGGGGAGAAAAGAGAGCTACAGTCTAGGAAGAACACGTCTGCTATTCAGATATCAGTGTTTGGTTTTTAAAGCAGGGTACAAACAAAACTATGTGGAGATTTAAGGTGTCAATATTGAGAACATAGGAACATGTAGGGGACTGCAAGCACGTGATACTTAGGGGGTTGTGTGAATTGTAATCAGAGTCACTTACAGAGCAGTAGAAGGTGGGGATTCTACAAACGTCTCATTGTTGGGCTCTCTAATAGCTCTTGGGTATATTGCCTAATAATATCCAATCATGGGGCCCATTGAGTCAAGATAATGAAGTTCAGAGAACATTGAATATATGCAATGTTTGGGCACAAAATTTCATGTGGTATGATAACAATATAACACAACGTAAGTATATATGCATTCTGGGAATGGAACACCATTAGTCTTTAGGTGAAGGGTGTAGGCCTGCAATGAAAGCCATAGAACTACATTCCCACCTCAGCACCACATGAAAAAACCAAACAGACATACGAAAAACAAAAAAGATGGGAACAGTAATGACATACTTTAGAAACTATTCAAATGAGTGCTCTGCAATCCTGAACTATCAATAGTTTCACAGGCTCAAGTGCTGTTTCACACATTTTGCTTTTGTTCGTGCGTTTTCCCTGTGTCTTGAACACTTTTACTTCTGTTTTTTTACCTAACTGCTACTCATCCATCTAGATT
>NW_017731602.1:741991-743013 GCF_001890085.2 Hipposideros armiger | reverse complement strand
AGTCCATTCTGTCATCAATTGGCCTGAGGTTAGATCCTTGGTTGCCTGAGCTTTTAAGATTTCCAGGTCATTGAAAATATAATCACTAATATTATAAAGATCCGATGGACACTTGTCTTATTAGGGAATCCACTTCATGGCTGGTGTAGATGCCTGACCACTGCAGTGTACACCTGAAGCTGAATAATACTGAATGTCAAATATAATTATATATTATATATAATATATATAATTATATATATATATATAGTCACAGGATGTGCAGTGCATCCTGTGCAGTGCATGCAGTGCACAGTAGGGAATAGAGTCAGTGGAACTGTAACAGCTATATATGATGTCAGAGGGGTGGTAGATTGTGGGAGGGGGGTTATCACTTTGTGAGCGGTGTAAATGTCTAACTATTATATTGTTTTCTACACCTGAAACTAAAAAAAAAAAAAAATCTAAGTAGTCCCTAGGAAGGAGGCATACATCTTATTCTTTGGTTCCTCCTATTGCTATCACTTAAGCAACAAATAGAGTCTCCTTGCTTTCTCCTCCTCCCCAAAGAACCTTGTTTTCTTTTCTTTTTTTCTTTTTCTTTCTTTTATTTATTTTTTTTGGGTGAAACTCACTTCCTCTGCTCAAAAAGAATAGATGTAAGGGTTAGGAAGTTAGGATGTTTGGGGCTTGTTAGATATTTTTCATTTTTTCCCCCCATGCTTTTGCCTACCAGTTCCAGGCAAAACTGAAGTGTGTAATTCTCCTTGATGATCTCACCTCTTCCTTTCCTTTTAGTAAGCTACCTTCATTTTTTTCTCTCAAGCCACCCTTGGGCTACACAGAACTACTTGTAATAAAACATTTTAGGGTTGAAAGGAATGTTAAAAATCACCTATTACAAGCACTAAACAGATTCTCCCGAAATCCTAGTTAAATAAGGACAACTGGCCTATACTGCAAAGCTAACTGGTTTAGCTAATCAGATAAAATAATCTGTGCTAGTAACCAGTGGGAGAAGATCGAAGGAGATTCTTGGGCCT
>NW_017731602.1:737890-738705 GCF_001890085.2 Hipposideros armiger | reverse complement strand
AATATGCTAAACTCCACACACAGTTTCTTAGGCATTCCTGCGATGTACAAATATGCTGCATCTATATGAGATTTTCTTTGGATCCAGAAACTGTTGTGAAAAGAACAAGTAAAACTCTGTTTTCTCTATTTAAGGAAGCATTAAAGATGTCTTCTTAAATTGTTACACTAAAGATTCTCTGACCAATAACATATGCTTGCTAATAAATTTTCTCTTGCCGAAATATGAATGTTTTCTAAAGGAAAGCATTTAAAATGCCTTAGTTGAAGATTGATTCAAAGAAAAGCCCTCTTTTGGATTCATCTCAACATCTATCAGGTGGTATTATTTTTCCAACAAACAGCCTTTTACTCTAGCCTGTGCATTCAAAAGAGCATATGTCCAACCTGTAATTACTTTCTGCTAATTAGACTAAATTCATGGTTAATCATTCAAAATGATTCCTCTTCAAAATCAATTCCATTTCTTGTCATGACATTTTTTAAAAGATACAAATAAAATATTATCAGAATACAAATTTCTGTCAGAAGGGAACCCTTTTATTATTTTCTTTAAATAGCATTAAAATCTTTCTCTACCAGCAAAGGCCCCAGGGTTCCCTACTTCAATTAATGTGGACTAGAGAAGGGCAACTGAACCATGAAGTGATGGCTATCAGTGTTTTTGATAATTACTAAAGATTAGTTGTATTAACTATGCAGGAGTAAGGAACTTACTATATTCTTACGGAAGAGTTGCAAAGCAATACGAACTAACAATGGACAAGGGCAAACAGTAAGCATGTTAGCTTGGGACCCTGGGTATCCAAAGATGTA
>NW_017731602.1:733651-734575 GCF_001890085.2 Hipposideros armiger | reverse complement strand
ATCCCTCCAAGAGGCAGCTCCTTTCCCGTTATCTCCTAGGGAGGCCTTGGACCTTCCTCTTGTCTCTAAACCAGGATTTCACTTTGCCTGCATGCTACCCCTTTGGTCCACTCTGACCTCACTCTCTATTTTGTTCTACTCTGATTGCTGTGTGAGACCCAGCTGTCTTTCTGAGAAGGTCAGGTTCTCTGCCTAAATTTTTCTTAGGCAACAGCTGTAATATACATGTGCTATACACATAGTCAAATTTCCTGCATAACATCTGCGTACCTTCAGTGTGCAAAGCCCTAAAACTATAATCTCCTACATGAAGAGAGTTGAACATACCAATTGTGTGTGACATAAGTATTGTCGGGTTGTCAGAAAAGTCATGACGTATTTTTTCTGTTTTTTGTTGCAAAAATGCATCATGACTTTTCTGACAACCCGATAGTTCTATTAGAGTCAAACAAGGTGAAAAAAGTTATAGATGCATAAAAGTAAGCATGTGAAAAAAGATCTTGAGAAATGGCAGATACTTCTGGGGGTCAGAAGACAAGAAGGGGAAATTATGAACTTGGGAAATGCTGACGTTATTGCTAGAGGAAAGCAAACTGCTTCCACTTTGGCCAAGGCTGATTTCTGTCTTCATCTTCACTAAAACATTTCAATTTAATTAATTGTTTTCCCCAGTGGGAATACAGTTCAACTTTTATAATAAAAGTTAATGTAAAGAAAACTGTTTTTCAAACATCCAGGTTTTCAGAATAGCCATGACAAAAACTAGAAAGAAAAAAACCCAACTTTATGAAAATGACCTCGTAAAGTCTGTGATGGTGACAGTCACGCTTGTTAAGTAGTCCATGTGCCCCTTGTCATTTAGATGGAGCCATGTGACTAGTTTTGACCTATGGGTTGTGAGCGGATTTACCACGTGTCCAAGTA
>NW_017731602.1:720033-730791 GCF_001890085.2 Hipposideros armiger | reverse complement strand
TTTCTTCATCTGGAATTAAGGGCAATGTCTATTGCACAGATTATTGTGATGATAAAATTATATAATATATACAAGAGCCAGTCCAAGTTAAAGTATGCAAAAGTATTTGAAGTTTAATGATGTACTTCCATTAACTGAGCAGTGAAAAGTCTTGCAGGAATTTTTAAGCTGTACATGTATTTCTGATGTGATGAAAAAAAAAAGCTATATCATACCAAAGAAGTCAAGGTTGAAAGAAACACTGCCTAATATAGACGTCATCTACATCATCGTAGACTCTGAAGGTCCCATGCATTGCAAACCTGAAGGATTTTCAAATATATAATCTCAAATGTCATTGATCCATCATCAGCAGTTGCTACACTCATTGACATTTTCTTATTTCAAATCTCATTTTTATAATGATATCAGACTTACATATAATAACTAATATAGTTACTAATACAATCACTCATGGGAAACCATAGTTTGAGATTTATTTTTCTGATCTCACTTATGTTATCTACTTTCATTGTAGCAAAAAGTTTTAGGTAGGCTTGTGAATTTTTCCCGCTTGTATATAGCACTAAAATAAACTTCCCGAGTCATTCTTTTCTCTCTTTGCACACTTACAAATGTTGCATGATAAGTATTCCAAGAAGAGACTGATGGCAAGATTGGTTTCTTCCACTAGGGTTTCTATTTTTTCTAGTTTCCAAACTTGAATATCTTGGAGTTCTCTTAGATGTTTGCCTTTCTGTCCACATATTTATGCTCATCAAGTCCTAGCGATACTTTCTTTTTATTTTTGACTCTTCTTTTCTAGTTCATTGCTAATTTCATTCAGATGTTCCTCCAATAATCTTCTGCACAAACTTTCTAAACTCACTTCCATGATACTGCAACAAGCCAACAAGTCTACTCCTCCATCAAATATGTTCTGACTTGGGGCAGGGTGGTTTTCTTTCTGCAGAGAAGAACTTTCAGTGGGGACGTTTGGCCTGAGACCTGAATGATGAGAAGGAATCAGCTGTTTGAAGAGTTAGGGGACAAGTGTTCCAGGGGAAGAGGGGAGCAGAGAAAGGTCTGTAGTGGGGGTGCAAGCTTGGTGTGTTTGAGGAGAAGAAAGCTAGCAAGGAGGATGTGGGGAATAAGAGATAGAATCAGGTGGGAGGGAAGCCAGGTCACACAGGGCCACAAAGGAGTGTGCAGTTTCCAAGTGTACTGAAAAGTCATTGAAAGGCTTTTATTTATTTTATTTTAAAGATTTTTATTGGGGGATGGGAACAGTGCTGGGGAATTGGGGGAAGGGGAACAGACAAGTTGCTGTCCTTTTGTTCTTGAAAGGCTTTTAAACAGGAGAATGACAGGACCTGATTTATTTTTTAGATGGTCACTCTGACTATTGATGGGTGGGTGGTGTGGAAGATGGGGAGTCCTCAAGAACGCTCTCAGACATTCTTAGCTCCTTCTGCTGAACTCCTGGAACTTCCTCTCTTACTTACTTGGCTTTTAAATATATATACTCTTGTATTATTCCACTTTAGGGGTATAGCACATTTTACTGAATCTCTTTGACAGGCTTCATATATTGGCCTCTGTACTTAAGAATCTTGTGAGCTCGCCACAGCACTTAGTGAAATGCTTTCTCCTACCCGGTGCACAACAGAGGATAGTAATTGTGGAGCCCTATTATATAAATTACCCAACCTAGCAAAACAGAATAAATTTGAGACCTCCAGAGAAGATCATCCCAAGTAGGAAGTGGCCCTGTAGATTAGTTCATCCTAGCGATGGTGAGCAGTCTGAAGAGAGGGTCTTTGAGTTTTCTGTATTCACTGAACCTCATTCCATGTTGACGTCTAATAGAGTTCATCAACATGGCGGAGCTTGCCAAAAGTTTGCTAAAAATCATCAAATGCTACACTTAAGATTTGTGCATGTTACTACATGAAGGTTTCTCTTCAAAAGGAAAAAAGAACAGTGAACAAAATTTGCACTCTAATTAATTATATGTACAGTGTAGTATTTAGGGAGAAGTATACTGGTGGCTGTGACTGACTTCGAAATGCATAAAAAATTAGATTGATGAATAGACATGTGCAAAGGCAAGTATGGTAAACTAGCAGAATCAAAGTGATGAGTATATGGGTATTTGTTGTAAAACTATTTAAACTTTTCTGTATGTTTGAAATTTAATAATATGGTGAAAAGTGAGTTGAAAATGAGAACAAAACATCATATTAACAAAATGGTTAAATCTATAGTCATTGTACTTCCAGGTTTATGTATCTAAGCTTTCAGAGAATCTTCTAATCCTTACATATGATACAGGTTTAGTCTATTAATTAATGACTTTGAATAGTGTCCCAGGAATTAGTGTAATCAATTCAATTTCCTATTGGCTTCATAAGTTAAGAGTTTGGGTTATATTCACCTATATTTTCTAAATATTGGTTATGGCTCTGATAAAATTTTTTATGAGCTTCAAGTAATAAGATTAAAACATTAAATCATTATTAAAACTTAGTGTTTTATGATGCTTAATAATAACTGATCAAAATAATTATATATCACTCATAGGGCAGCATAATCTTGCTTTAGCATTTCATCATGAGTGATAGCAAAAAGTACAATCAACAGAATATAGCAACAGTATCTCCCTGACACATACTCTCTCCCTCTCTCTTCCTTTCTCCTCATCTCTCCCCCTCTGTCCTATCTTCTTTTTCCCCATCTCTTTTTTTTTTTCTGAGCAGAGAAACTGCATAGCTTAGGTAAGCATGGCATTTAAATGGGACAAGAAATGATCAACATTAGTGCAAGATTAAAATTCTGTAACTAGATTTGTCTTTTTAGTATGAACTCTCTAAGAGCCTGAAACACTGTTGAGCTACTGTATAACACAAATAAAGATGAACACTTTTTCTGAGTTTGCACAACTTTTGGTTTCCACTTTAGTTATCATTTACTTTCCAGACCGTTTATTTTAATGTATTGCTTTGGTGAATGATTTAAATGAGAAAAAAATGATCTTTAGTTTTTCTTTTAAAACAACTGGATGCACATTCTCACATTCACAGTTTTTTACCCTAGGAAAAACGTACGGAATGCCTATCTGAAGTATACTTTTAACTTTCAGTTTGTATTACTGACAATCGATATCCTTGAAGGAGACTTGGAGTAGCAGCACAAAGTATTCCTGCTTCAGTGGGGCTAACCTGTGGAAAGTGCTTGAAGCCAGTGGAAGCTTTTTAAGTTTTTAAAAGATGTCAATATATATGCGAAATGGGCTCAGAGTTGTGTGTGCGTGAATAGGTTGCGTGCATTTTAAAGCAGTCTTACAGGAACACATTGAGAGATCTGGCATTCTTAAAATTGAGCATATGTCATATCAACATTTCTAGTACAAAGTATTTTGTTACTGTTTCTGCGATCTAAATAGCCCCATGCAGAGGCACATCATTGAACGAAAGCATATGGAGGTGGCTATTCCATGACGCTGAGCTATACAGCAATATCAATTTGCTTACTGCCTTACTCACCTTTTTCTACACATTTGCCAATAGGAGTTTCTGCTCTAGAAATTACATTGTAGCAAAGTAAATACATGAGGTGGATTCCATTTCTCAAGACATATCAATATAAACCAGTGCTATTGTCTGTTTCCTGAGTCTGCTGAATCAATACAACATGTGCACCTATGCCGAAGGAGGCAGTAACTCTTCAAAATGCCCTTTCTATTTACAATTACTTAATTACTTTATTTTGCCAAAAATAAAGGTCATTAAAATCATCTTGAAGCTTGACTTAAATTTCAGAAGTACCCTGCAAGTTGTACAGCCTTTAACTATGTTCCATTTAACACATTTAATAGATGTAAAAGCTCACAAGTGATGGTATAAAGGATAATTTACGCTTGCAATGCATTTTTGTCCAATTAATAGATTGCTTGTGTGTTGCATATTTTGCATGACAAAAGAGCAGAATATTAAACTGCCATTCATAATGAAAATGCACTTTGCAAATTAAAAGTGCCGAAACAGAAATTTTTCACCCTGTTTAGGAAATAAACAGTCCTTAACCAATTAAACTGCATTGTAATAATTCTATGATTTATTGCAAGTTGTTTAACTTTCAAAACTCGGCTAACCCATATTAAGGTCACAATCCATCATGTCTTGCTTGGAAAGCCAGCAAATAATGGCTGTTGTATTAGCTGCTTTTGATGATAGTATGAAAGAAGTATTAGCACTTGTCAACAAAACTGCTTACAACATAACATTAGCATGCATGGGCTGCTGTACCTATTTATTATTCTGGCAGCTTCACACATATTGTTACAAGCTTATAAAACATTTTGTCGGGTGGAAACCGAATGTACACTGTTTGGTTTTCTGATAGACTGGCAGCATAAATGTCTGGGCTGACTTAGTTTAGTTTAAGTGTAAATAGAGACACAAATTCTTCAACCTGTTCTCTTATTGATACTGAAAAGTGCTGAATTATTCAGCATCCAACTCTTCTGTTTGTGTCTATCACAGTTATCAATTACCCATCAGTCTTCTTGTCAAAACAGAATGGATTAATCTGGCTGAAAATAAGACAAATAAATGGATACTATAACAGGGGTGCAGGGTTGCCAGACTGTCAAAGGGAAATCCAGGCAGTGACATTTGCCGTCAAAAATGGGATCTCTGGCTTAAGTGAGCAAATGATTCCCCTTTGTGAGCCAAGAATGCACTTAGCTCACCGTCAGTAAATTAATCTGCCTTCATTGACTGCTAATGCATTAGCGCCGAGGTAATAGTTCGATTGCTGCAATTCTTTCGTGCTTAAATAATTTTGGTCATCGTTACTGTTTCTCACAGGAAATGCAGACACACTCAGATACTTTATCTTGGTAAAGAGAGGGTTGCCTGTAAATAAATGGGCGCGTTTGACAATGAAGTGGTTGCTGAGAGTTCTGTGCCACTTCATAGCTCTCAGCTGATGTGATACCAAGTAACTCCTTGCACAGATGGCTGGTGGAACCCATCCAACATCTGCAAAGTCCATCCCTGTTTTCTTTCCCAAACATTTTATTTGGAAATCTTGTTTGGCAAGCTTCCTGAGACTCTGCCTAGCTGTTCAAAGTACGTATTTCCAATCTATCTCATTTGGCCCTTCTATAAAAAAAGAGCCAGCAAAGTGTCTTCTTATTTGGCACAAAAATTGCAGCCACAGACTGAAGCAAGTTTTATGTCCCTGGCCAACAATTTATAAGAATGTTATCTAAGATGCTTCCATACTGGACTGTTTTACACAGTCATTAACATCTGAAGCCTTCACATCGTGACAGGATCAAAGCCCCCAGTCTGTATATCTACTGATAGCTTCACTTTGCCAGAAGTTCCCTCTTGTTCTTATTCTCCTAGACATTTGTGTCCTAACTATTGTGAACACTTTTCTTATTTAGACTGGGATGGTGAGTTATTTAAGGAGAGCTATCTGCTAGAAAATAACTCTGTCCATTTAATGATGAATTACTTTTGAATGAATCATCATTTTCCCTTTTAACAGTAGTTGATGTAAAGAATTTTAAGGATTTAAAAACCAACAAAATCCTTCCTATATTTTGAAGGTCAAAAGAGGTCACACTAATAATTAAATTCCAGGTACAATTTATGTAATTCTCCTAAAGACTTTGATAGACTGGAAACTTTGGTCTCACATTCCCAGAACATTACCTTAAATTTCTCCTTAATGTAAATCAGTTTCCCAGAACTTAAGCATTAAAAGGAAATGTTCTAATTGGCCTGGTCACAACTCCTCTTTGAGAAATCTCATTTTCTTGGTAAATAATCCCAAGACTATGGAAGGCAGCTAATATTTAAAATATTATGCAAACACTGAGACTTCTCTTGAAATGAAGTGGTATATGTTACCAATTTGTTTTACCTTGTCTGTCTCGACCTTCTCTTTTAATATAATTACATGGAAAAGTAGCATTGTACAAAGCTCTGCATGGCCTAAAAGTGCTTTCAAAGTTTTAATTTTTTTTCCTGAAATTAATTCTTTGCAATACTAGCAGCTAAGTTAATTGACAGCTGTGTATAATGACCTTATTTCCAAATCCCAGATGCCACTTCCCATTCTTTGAGGAACATTCCAAAATATATGCCTGCCATTTCAGATCCAACTTGTCCAAGGCCAAACCTTCTCTCCCACTGGTTCCCTTTTACCAAAATCCCAATCAGTTGCTAAATCCTGTAAGTCTGCCTTTACAATGTCTCTTCTGTTAGTCTCCCTTCAGCTACAACTATCACCATGCTTTTGCAGTTCCCGCGGATTCATTCATAGACCTGTATGCTCCAATTCATTCATTCAACAATTCTCTGAGTGCCTAACATGAGTGGCCTCTCTGCCTCTAATCTTTCCACCACCCCTCCACCCTAGCCTTCTGTTGTGAGCCTGAAATGCCCTCCACCAGCCTACACATCCATTTGTATCAGTTCAAATGCAACCCCTTTGTACATATTTCTCATTTCCTCTCTCAGTCATATGTGATTTCTTACTTCTTCAAGTCTCTTGAGTGTTTTTCTATTTCCCTTATCACAACACGGTAGAAACCCTATCTCTGCCACTTACTTACTATGTGACTGTGGGCAAGTTATATAACCAACTGAAGCCTCAGTTTCTCCTCAAAAATTTGGGGATATGATCACTGCCTAGGGTGTGAGGTTAAATGAGATAATGCACATAAAATACCTAGAACAATGCCTGTGAACATTCAGGTTCTTACTTGTTATATTAATGTATGCAGCAGGGCCTTATAAATGTCTCTTGTAACCTTTGTATGTTGAGAAATAACAATGGTTTGGTGTTTCCCAGGGGCTTTAAGCTAGAGTTAGCTCTTATCCCAGATGGTGAGTCAGGGCATGGAATTCTGAGCTAACCAACCTGGAACCACACTGCCTGTCTTCATATCCTGGCCCTTACCATTGACTAACTCAGTCTTTTGTTTGTTTTGTTTTTGTTGTTGTTGTTTTTAATGGAAAGTCAAGCAGTTAAAAGTTTCTATACCTCATAGATAGTTGTTAAGATTAGCTGAAAGAAAAATGCTTAGCAGACTACCTGACCCATAGCAACGCCTCTCTATAAATGTCACACTTGAAGGGTTCCAGATGTTCCTTAATCTAATTCTAGGTGGTAAAAAAGGACTATCAAAATGAATGCATAATTCCCTGAATTATTATCCCATCCTTCTAAAAGGTCTTCCTGAGTAACACTTCACACAATCTCAGTCTATCTTGTATCTTCTGGACTGTCTAAAATTTGCCAATAATACTTTCCATTATATCACTCCACATTCTTCATTTACTGGGACATAAACCCCTCTTTTCAGCTTTAAGAGTACTTCCTGCTCATCCCTCCACTCCCCTCCCCCCCAATGTTTACCTCATTTTCTCCATAAAATGTATCATTTATCCTCTAACAGTTATTGTCCCTCTTGGGTCCATAAACCCTCAAAGAGTTTTTTAAAGATGCCACACTCTCTTTCTGGCCTTAATCTTCCCTTTCTTACCCCACACATCTAGAAACATCCTCCTTATCTACATCCATCTTTCTAAGTTTAAGAAACTGGCCTCTGCCCCAGGCTTTCTGACTAACCTAGCCCTCAAAGATCTCTCTCTCACCCAAATGTCTGAATCATTTAGAGACTTTTATCACACAATTTAGCTATTAATTACAAATTGCCTTACAGCATTTGTTATATGTTTGTTTGATTCTCCAGAGATATTTCACTATCTTTTCTGCTTCTAGCTCTTTTCTTTTTTTGGCTAGTCCATAAAGCTCTCTGGACAATCTTCCTGGTCTGTCATGGTGACCATGCCAGTTGTCCCCCAACTGTCCTTGCCATTGGCCAAGGGCAGGAAGAGTTTTCATTCCTTCCAGACTGTATTGCTGATACTTCTTAGAACAAACACCATCTTTATTCTACAGCCAGGTCTACCTGATTGCGGCAGCACTATGTTGGATGGAAGAAGCATGGACTTCCAAGTATTCGAGGTTTAGGTTTAAATCTTGGCTCTGTCACTTACTCACTATATGATCTTAGACAAGTAACTTTTCTGAGCCTCAGTTTTGTTCAATATAAAAATACTAATACCTAGCTACCAGAACAGATACAAGGATTATAAGACATAAGTTACATAAAGTGCCTGACAAACAATAGAAAGTAAACTTTAGATACTTCGTCCCTCCAATTAATACTGTGAAAATAAAGGGAACCTCGTTTAAAATGCAGTCAGGAAGCACCGAAGGGGTGATAGCTCATGCGTGGACCACTCCTTGCAGTTTGCATAACCAGCAGGAAGAAGTAAGGACATTGATCACTTGGGAATTTCATCTGCTTTTAAGAAAGTGGAGGAAGATCCCTCCCTGCCCCAGCAACAATGCACGGACCACCTCTTGCAGCCAGCGAGAAACCGCCACAGCCTTGAACTCTTGTTCTTCTCCAATGAACTTTTGTCCAAAACAACCCTCCCCAATTTCTTCCTAAAACCTAACAAAAGCAAGCCCCTCTCCTTTGTTCTTTGGATTTACCTATGGTGTTGGCATAGCTTGCTTGTCCTGAATTGCAATTCTCTGCTATTAACCAATCAACCCATTTTGCTGTTATTGCTGTAAAGTAACTGGCTGTTTTATTTTTAAAGTTCACAGTATGAAACCATATTAGTATCAACAGTCTATCCTTCCTTCATATTCACACTGACACAATCATGATAACTCTATCTATAGATTTATGTTTATGTTGGGTATTTATGCACCCATTTAACATCCCTCATCAAATAATTCTTTAAGAGTAGTGTAGATACTAATCTCAGTATTTGTAAATTCAACTAAGTGCTTTGCCATGAAACCTGTAGAAGTCACGCCATACTAGTTGTTCTTGCTGATTAACACTGGAAATTATCTTTCACATGAAACACTGATGTCTTTCCTCCCTCACATTTAAGGAAATTGAAGGCTAAAAAGCCACTTGGTTAAGGATAAAATGCAGAGGCATGGAACTCCCATGCACATGGCTTGCCTTCCAGTTTTTTAGTTCTAGAAATATATTCCAAGATAGTGAGGCCGTGTTTTGCAAGATATCTAATGAAAATTTCCTCTAAAGCAATCACAATCATTATGCAAAATAAATCTCATGACTGAAATCACCTCCAAATTTTAAAGAAATCTCTCAGCAAACACTTGTTCTGGTTGAGTGTATCCAGACTTTGGTTGAGAAATGAGTGGTCTAAAACTGAAGCCTCCCTTAAGCAGAGTGTCTGGTTAAGAAATTCTGTTTAGAGAAATCACAATAAAATATAGAATTACTCGGTTTAAAAGGGAAGACAATTTGAACCTACTTTTTTGCTTTCTTTTTTTGTGGACAGTCTAAATTGTTCAACCTAGGCTGTTCACTGATGAGTCTTTGTCTAGCTACAAATAGTTTCATCTTCCCAGGGGACAATCTAACCCTGTGAGTCACAGTTAACATGCTGGGGTTATTAAACTACCTCGGTGGGCAGGATAGAGAGACAGAGGACATGAAAAATTGTATATGACTACTGTATGACTGAAATGACAGCCTATCGCCTATGGTGCTGAAGACAATTTCTACCCTCATGGATTCGTCTTTGATTATAACAGAGATCTTAAGAAACCACAATCCTTACCATTGACTTTTGGAAGAAGCAGAGGCAGGGAATGCTTTTCTCCTTCCTCTTTAAACTCTTATTAGAAGGCCCTTGAAGAGTTCTGACTCAGCAACTTCCCAAGTGAACTAGTCCTTTAAAAGAGTTTCAATGTGACCTCAACTCTGCATGACACAGATTCATAATCAGTCTTCTGTTTGGAAAGCCAGGCTTTACAGACACTCAGTGAATAATGTCACAATAACGGTATCTCAGTTCAACAATGAGATTTCCTCCCATATATATAAAAACAGACCCTGGGAACAATTTTCAGGAGCATTTTATTGTTTTGATGGGACAATAAAGTATGAGGTTATCATAATAACACTGAGCTACCTTTCCTCCTTCTGGCAAGAAACAGGACAGCAAAATCTTTTCCTAAGTGGCAAAGTGAACAAGAGCTTCTCTTTGTCCTGTGTACAGTGTCTAGTCTTAGAAGTGGGGTTCCCAGGGCAACAGTTTCTACCACATGTTGTGAAAGAGGTTAAAAGTGTATCTTTTGTCACAGAGCATTAGCAATGACAAGCTTAGTATATATAGCCAACCAAGATTCTTACTCTACTTCTCCTGGTCTCTAATTTACGCCTGAGCTGGTTTGGGGGAAGAGGGCTGGGGCAGATGGGAGGGAAATAAGCAAATCAAACTCCATAGGAATTCTCTGAAAGATAAACCGTGTTCCATACTCATTATTTTATTTTTATAGTAATTGTCCCCTTCATTCATAAACTATTTTAGTAGAACTTTCCCATTATAATGATCACTCTGCTATAACACATATGTATAGCAAGTGTTAATTATCTCATATAATTCCCATACGTGTTCTGTGAGGGGGTACTAATGATTATCTATCTGAGCAAAACTGAGGTGCAGAGAAGTTAAGAGGCTTGCTCAAGGTCATGCAGTTGGCAAGTAGTAAAACTAAGATTCACCCCCAAAACTCTGACACCACAGTCCATGCTCTTTCCACACAGTGTTATGCTGCCTGAATTAGGTAAGGCGGGCTGCAGAATAAAGATGTCATTTTTTTTTTAAAGATTTTTATTGGGGAATTGGGGGA
>NW_017731602.1:563237-719753 GCF_001890085.2 Hipposideros armiger | reverse complement strand
CAGCTCCAGGTTGAGCTGTTGTTCAGCATCTTAGCTGTAGAGGGCAGTGTCACTGGCCCTCATATGTGGGATCTGAACCGGGGCCCTCTGGAGAGGGCATCCCAAGCCAGCTCTTAACCAATGCGCCACTAAGCCGGCCCAATGTCATTTATTCTAAGTGGCAGAAATACAGCTCGAAAGGAAGGTGGAAGCAATTTGATCATTTCCTTGTTTCTATTTTCACTTCTCTTCATTTTCTTTACTCCTTCATTTCCCCCTCTTTATTTCCCCATTGAGTAAATAAGAAGATTGGTACTTGAGGTAAAAAAATGGTGGCAAATGTGTGCAGCTTCCTATTTAGTGGAGTATGGGAGAAACTTCGGAATAGCCCCTGACTCAAAAAAATATCTCCCATTCACCTGCCATAGCTGCTGAAATTCCCACCATTAGCAAGTCACTCCTGTGGATTTAAGTGTACTTTGTCTCTAAAAGTTGCTTTTGAACATGGCAGTTTATCATATTATTTACAACTTTTCCCCAAGATTTATGCACCCAAAGTAATCAAAGACAGAACACGGAACTTTTGGTTGGTAGTAAAGCAGCATGGAAGGTTTAAACAAGCCCTTTATAGCCAGAAAGTAGACTCATTCGTAGGAGAAAGGAAAACTGAAAGGAGTAGAACGCAGGCAGCAGCGTGGTGCTCTACGGAAAGCAATATTGAAATACATCAGCCTTTTATTGAGGGTTGCATGAATCTAGAGGAAAACCAGGACTGTGCAGACCTTGCAAAGGTTTAATTTCAGTTTAGATGTCAGGGAGCATTCCCCCGACTCCCCACATCAGATTACAAATCTCCACTTTAAACACATGTACATATGTGTACTTCTCCTTAGCATAGCACATCTTATTTTGCTATCACTGTCTGCTGATTCCATCACTAGACCTTAAGTTCCTTGAGAGCATTCCTGTACTTTTCCTCCCTCCCTCCCTTCCTCCTTCCCTTTCCTCATTTGAGGAATATTTCTAGTACCAGTGTAAAGTTCAGGAGGAAAACTATATAGATTATGATATCCAAATGGTTAGATTTTTTTTTCACTTTTAATTTGGAGGTCCTGTGTAGCTCATGTATAGGAAAAAAAAATCAAAACAGCTGCTTCTACCTCAGGATTCTGGAATCAAGCAGATAATAGGTAGATACCTTTCAGTACAAGGCTGTGGACAGTTACTGGGAAAATATGAAGTGGGATAATGAATATATTTAAGACACATTTTCTGAGACAAGACTAAACCTTCTTAGGAGTTTTTCACTTTTGTTATGTTACTAAGAAAGTACTTCATAATCCTAGTACTGACTCCAAAAAATGTGTAGATGGGTTCAAAATTTTCAAAGTGTGGTTGAAAGTATAGAAGATTTTGGGAAGCCAAAGAGAACAATAAAATGTGGAAACAGAACATGCAAGTAGAAGAACCATAAACGAATGGATTTTAGGGTATTGGTAAATGCAAATGAGTACCAGGTAGAAAGCAACTTGACTGATGGCTGCCAGATGGGAGGGGGGTGGGGTGCTGGGTGAAAAAGGTGAAAGGAGTAAGAAGTACAAATTGGCAGTTACAAAATAGTCAAGGGGGATGTAGAGTACAGCACAGTGAATACAGTCAATAATATTATGATAAATATATATGGTGGCAGGTAGATACCGAACTTACTGGAGGGGTCACTTCGTAAGTTATATAAATGTCTAACCACTATGTTATATATCTGAAACTAATATAATATTGAAGGTCTACTGCAATTGTAAAATTAAAAGAAAAAGCCGCAACTTGACAATGATTATTTAGAACCATTAACCGTTCCAAAAGAAAAAGTTAAGAAGCAAACAACCCAAGTGCCTCATACAGAAAATATTTTTTCAGAATTTGTGAGCTCCTTACCTTGCTTGAATTATAAAAGCACCTCTTTGTCCTGATCAGAGAAATGCTGATATGACATAAGCCCCTGCTGGCCAGATTCTGTCACAGGACCCTATAATGTCACTGTACTTAGTAATAATTGAGTAAATCATTATGGCCATCAACAAATGGACGTCGATTTGCCTTGAGGAAAGGTCGTCAGTGAATAACAGCATGTAAGACAAAGCCCTGAAACCTGCTGCAGATTGGAACTATGGCATGGGCTTAGGCTAATCACATAGTTACTCCAGCAACTCACCACTTGCGACACTGCAGAATGTAGTGGAAAGTGGATGTCAAGCCACCGACTCTGTTGCTGGGTGGAGGGGGGTGCTGACCAGCAGAAAGGCCTTGCTGCCGTGTAGAGTCACCTCAAAGAAAGTCCGTGGGTGCGGACCTGACAGCATTCCTCAGCGTGGTGCACTAATGAACAGCCCTGCGCTAGTTGTTTTTCCCCCTTTTAAATAAATCCTACAGGGGTTACAAAGATGCTCGTCAGATTTCTATTTTACTTTCTTAAATAAACCAGCAATTTTCAATCTGCTATGAATTATTGAATTTGCCATTTTCTAGGTCCAAAATATGTTTGAATATCAGGAATTTGATATGATTCGACCAGATTGTTAAGTGGTCATGCAGATTTGGTACTACAATTTAACAACGGGAATAAAGCAAGAATTCATATGTGAACATTAAATGCCTTATTTTTTTTTCCAAAGACGCCCTATTGGGTTAAAAGAAAAGGCAAATTCCTTTTAGCTGCAATTAGTATTCGTGGAATAGCTTATCATATGGTGCTATGAAGTGTACACAATACACAGAAGAGACCAACATTACCCTTGAGGAATTTATCATCTCTTTGTGAAGATTTGGCTAAATATAGAACAAAAATCATGTTTCCATTTTCTACACAGCAGACAAAAATGGCTGCACTGTAAAGTGCAACCAATCTTTCATAAACTATATTGATGCTAGTACCACACACACTCAGAAAGGACCTTATTTTACTGACCTTATTTTTATGCATACCTGTCCCACTCTAACACACACACACACACACACACACACATTACTAAATATATTAGATTTCTTTAAAGGATTGGCTACATAATTTACAAGAACAATGTGAGGTTCCTTGTTAAAAGATGATTAAGAATTCCAAGATGGCGACAGAAGAGCATTAAATGGGGGCCCCTAAACATGAAACCCTGTGTAAACGCCTAGATTGCATGCCCAGGAAGCCAACCTTGCTACTTTCTGTTTTGCATATATGCCAGGCTCATTCCTACCCCAGGGCTTTGGAACTTGCTATTCTTTCTGCTCAGATTGCTCGTCTCATGGCTGAGGTCTCAGCAAAAATGCTACTGCCTTAGAGAAGCCTTTCTTGACAACCCTTTCTAAAAAAGCCTCTCTTGGGGGATAATTTTCTGATTACATTTTACTTTTTTCCAACACTTTGCTCTGATATTTTCTTGCTAATTTATTTACTGACTTAATTGTTTCATTTCCCTCCACTGGGATGTAAACTTCACAATAGAAGTGACTTGATCTCATTCACTTCCTCTTGTCCACATGGCTTCTTACATGCTTGGTACATAATAGTTGTCCACTAAATATGTTTCGATAACTAAACAAACTAGGTTATTTATAAAATAATCCAAAGTTTATAAAAACGCTTCACTGGTCTTCAAGTTTTTATGTGTTCCAACAGACTCAGCTAACATACATGCATCCATCCAAACACAGGAATGAACCAAGGAATGAAATTCAAAACTTCCACCAATGCCATACACCAAAAATGGAAACCCCATTCAGTTGTGCTTGCTAAGTGATTTATCTTTACAAATAATACTGCATTGTAAAGGTCAACCAGTTTTAGAGTTAATTCTGCTATGGGTTTCATAACAAAAATGTGTGAGTAAAAGTGAAATGTAGGCATATATTTAAAATATTGACAGAAAACATCTCACAAAATAATTTCTAAGAAAATATGGCTATTTCTTATTGCAACTGTGCCTACTGTCAGTAATAGAATATAATTATAATTATTAAGACATTATTAAACACTTTATCAGAAAACTGAATGCAGCTATATTTTTTTTCACAAAGCTAATGCTCACTTTAGGGTACTTGAATAGCAAAAAATAAATAAATAAATAATAATAATCAAAATAATTATAAAAGGTCAGAAAAACCAGGACTTTGATCCCTTGCAGGAATTGCTATCATGGAAATAACCTTGGTTGAATTAACCTGGAGCTCATGTTAGATTACAAAGCCTCCTGTAACACACTTATTAAATTATATCTTTTGAATTTAAGAGTCAAAGATAATGGCCCCCTAAGTCTCGACTTTGCTTTTCATGGCTCAATTGGTTCTAGCTAGAGAGTTGGTACTGCATGCAAATCATCTTTTTTGATGGTTTCATAGTTTTCAGCTACAACTAGGAATTAACAAAACAACTTATAAGCATTGACGGTTGAAGACATTTCTACATATCCAATGAGATACGCAATGCAAACTAAATAGGGTAGCATTTGCAATTTAAAATATAATTTTCCATAATGAAAATGTAAAGCAGTCGTTCTGTTTTATTCAGCATGGCAGGTTAGGAATCCCCATGAAGCTACATTGAAGCAAAGAGTAGATTAATAATTTAATTTGGTTCAGAACTATGCAATGGGGGCACCCACCTTTTATTCTGTTACCAGCCGCTGACCCTAATAACGGTTGAACCAATTAGACATCTCTATTTAATTGTTGGGTGACCCATCTAAAAGTCACTAGGAATTTTCATTTGAAACAACACTCAACAGTCTGAAAGAATCCTAGTTATCCCCCTGGTGGAGTAGTTGATTTGATAGAAGCACACAAAGGAGTTCAGCAAACGGGGGGAAAAAACTGCAAGATCATTTTAGATGTGTTCTGTAAAAGAACATCTTAATATAATGAGCCTTTTTTCAGCCTCCCTTGGCGGAGCATCAGCCCTCTCAGATAACCCCACACAAAGCAAATACCATTCGTCTGAAGTTACATTTGCTCCTTGTTATCACAACTTATGCCACTTAATTCATTATTCAACGAATTCACTTTCTTGTTTATTAGATGCAAGGTAGCCGCTTATCCCTAAAGGCCATGTATGCAAAAGACTGCTTGTAATCCTGTCACTTCAAACCTCTCTAGGCTTTTACATTGCTTCAGGAATTAGGAGGAAAGAAGCAAACAATTTAGATTTATTCCTGATGATATTAAATCTGTACATGATGAAAGAAATAAGAAAGAAATGCTAACCTGAAATGTGTTGATTCGAAGGGGGGCTTTAGATGCTATCTTTACATGTAAAAGTTAGTCATTCATTTGCTTCCTATAACAAACACCTTGAATTATTCCTCCTGTATTAAAGAGGAATAAATTAAATGCATTTGTTTTTTTTTTGCACAGGTTGCCTGCAAAATAAGGTGATATATCTCACCATTGCATTTCACAGATTCAGGCCAGCTCGACAGTTCACGTGCTGAAAACAGATATTAAACATCTGATATCTGATGTGTCAAGGCTTTGGGGAACTATTCTTGAAGTATATTTCATGTTGGATTAAAAAAAATGCATTGAAAATGGTTTTTAATTTTGTGACTATGGGTATTTCAAGATTCTTTTTGGTTGTCAATAACGAGATGTGATAAGTATATTCTGAATAATATAAGACAATGTAACTATTTGAACCCTTCATACAACATAATAGTAAGAGATATTTCAATTCGATTTGGTAGTCTATGCTATAAAAATAATTAAAATGTAAATGAATTACTGAATTAAACAATTTTCACTGCACTCTTAGCACAATTAATATTGTATAAAATTATCTGCATAATTATACACAGTATGTTTACATAAAACATCCAGGAAAAAGCTACAAATCAGAGGCTGAGTGTAAAATAATTTAAGCTGTGTCCTGAAGTCTTCTAAATATGGAAATCTAAGTGGTTGTTTTAGTATTGGTGCTTTTTGTAACTGCAGACTGTTCTAAATTTCATGCTTTACTCATTTAAATGCTAAATTACTCTATACTTATTTTTTTAATTTCATAAATATATATACATAGATAAAAATATATCTAGACAATGTATTTTAAACCTGTGTGCATTGTTCACAAACTGAGGCATTTTTTTTCAATTAATTTACATTACGATCCAACTATTTGAGATTCAACATTAGTTGATCAACAAAAGCCTCAGAGAACATTGTAATGCAGCATAGCATATACACATATGCCTACGACAAAAGACTTGACGTCTCCAGGAAATAGGAACCACTTACAGGGAACCTCCTTTTGTGAATAGAGTTGTGACTAATAAAATAATGTGTCCAGAATTACCTGCAAGTATTCTGAGAAAGGAAATACACTTGAAAATTCACATACCTTGTAACTTTGGATATTACTGTAATTATTGCCATTCTTCCAAAGCATCACTCATATTAATATAGTGATGAACAAATTGATTCAATGGAATAATTAACCTTTACTACAGCATAACTACATTAGGTACAGATTAATGTTTTCTATTCAGTTTAAGACATAAACCTACCCTAGAAGTCACACTCATTAAATACACTGCAAAAATCAATTGTTTCCTACTATACGGAGGAATTAATATCAACGAGGAAGTTGTGCAGTATTTTTAAAAGCTTATATTCATGTGCCTGTGCCAGTTAAACAAAAACAGCAAAATAGAGCAGAATGAAATTAACAAAGAGTGCTAATAAAATACAACTTTTCTGTTGATATCTTAGATCTATAACTTTATTCATTATTGTACAACTTTGGGTTTTTTACATGCGGGAGATTTAAAAAGTCACCCAGTGATTTTTATAGTGCAACCGTATGCTAGATAAAGATATTTAAGCTGTCAGTATAAACTGCTTCTGTTTTCATTTTGCATTTAATTTCAATGCCAGACTCAACGCATAAATTTTTCATCACCTGCAATGCTATGAATAAAAGATTAAAAAAAGAACTGAGAAGAAATTCTAACACACGCGGTGCATGCAGCACATTGTGCAGACACAGTATTTATAACTAGATGTTTAATTTCCATCTTTTTTTTTTACATCAGGAACATTATTATTTGAGTTAATACATCTTGGAGCTAATTTCTAGTATTTTAGATATGCAGACTTCAAGTTTACCTACTTTGGGCCAAATAGGCCATTCATTCCACTTGAACCTGAAGTATTTACATGCTACTTTGTTAGCACTGCAAGATTCTATTATTCTCATATTTCTAGAAAGGAAATATTTCAACATCATATATATTTTTTGTCTTATTCCATGAAATAGCATATACATTAACCTTTCCTGAAAGTTCAAAGAACTAAGAATTACAGAAATGGTCCCACCTAATCTCAGTTCCTCGTTAAGCCTTGCTTCATGTTCTCAGCCAAAAGATATAATCAATCCCAAGAGGTGAAGTGATGAGCTCGGGGTTGAGGCATTTTTTTATTTAGTGCTTAGGACTGTTTTTGAGCACAATGCATCTTCATTGTTGCTTTATTAGCCTCCAAAGGACACGCAGACCAGAACAATTTCTAATTCTTGCAAATAGACTCTTAGTGAGCAGGAGCTGTGCAAGAGCCCTTCCTAATCTCATCAAGAGGAACTTGGGTTTATTAGCCTTGTCATGCTGAAGCTTCACGTCCTTAGGGCAGTAGAGGGTCTGCTGAGGACTCCAGGCCTGTCTGGGACAGAGAGAATCAGTCCCTCGGATGTTAGTGATATCTAATAATGTCTTGATCATTTTCTTTGGTCCTAATTACTCAAAATAATTTTTATGGTTATTGAAATTAAATCCAGGGAAAGCTTTGGGAAAAAAAACAATAAACTAAACCATGTTCAGATACATTATTATCAATGTGGTATCCAATTAGCTCAATTCGTTAGCTGACAGTGCTAATGAGACCTAGGCTATTGGTTCCATTCCAGGGGGGGCAGTGAACTGTACTTTATTCTACGGTCACAGATGAATACTTCACCTTATCCAGTTTGTCCTAAGTGCTATTGGTCACCAAAATAACCAAGTGAGAGTGTATGAATGGATCAGTGCAAATCCATCCACCCACTAGGCTCTAGAGGATATCAGTAACATCTTCGGTGAACATCATAGAAAAATCAGTACTTTCATACAAAACTCTTTTTCGCTTATTGTTTATGACTGCAAAGCAAGCACTTTATATCTTCAAAACAGTTAATGAGCTTTCATTAGATAGACTTCATAACATCTCTATGATGTTGGTAAGTTTAATTAAGCTTGCTTTACAGATGACAAAGCTCAAAACTGAGAGGTTAAGTCACTTGTCTGAGGTCACATAAAATGTCAGGGGCATTTCTCAGATTAGAATCCCTGTCTTCTGTATCTCTTTCCATTGTGGTACCCAGGAGACTGTTCTGCCTCTATGGAAACAGCCTGAAGTCACAGTAATATGTCACTATATTATCACATTATTTTTCATTATGCTAGAAGACTCAAGCTTAGTGAAAAGGCACAATGAGTCAAGGAGTACAGCTGTATCTCCCTTTAAGCAACATAAATGTATGTAAATTTGGATTTGTTACTAGATAAATTAGAGGGTATCATGTATCACATAGTCTATGCTACCTCATATTATTATTAATCACCCTTTTTCATGCCCTAACTTCCCATCTAGACAGTAAGCACAGGGACAAAGCCATGTTTTATATCTCGGTGAATCTGTAGTAGAAATTAATTAATATTTATTCATTACAATGGCATTTTGATTGGAGGGGGATAGGGGAATATAAGACTTCATATTCCTCCATGGGAATGGCAAAATAGGAAATGAAATAAGCTTCCTGATGATAAGCAAAAGTGGATTTTTCCTACTGAGGCTCTATAATTATGGCAATTCTAGTTTGATGTATTATATGCAGACACTTTATAAGAACACCTAACATACATCCTAGATACCAAGCACGCTCAGGAACTACAGAGATGACACACTGAAGGAAAATTCTTGCCAAGAGTAGAATGCTTAAACAGCAGTGTAGAAGAGGCAGCTTGATATAACTGTGGAAAGCGGAGACTTCACTGTGCAACTCTGTAACATCGACCCTTCCGTGGGAATGTGGTGTTGTGAGAAAATTAGTTGCTCAGTATTAGAGAAGAGAAAGACACATGATGGTGGGGTGAGGGAGGAAAAGTCAACATATTTTTCATTTTGTAAAATTATTATTCATAAGATATTTTTGAGTTGTACTTTCCTCATGTCTGGATTGGTCTTATTTAGGATAAAATCGATTTACCTAGAACATTTCAGAAATATGGCAATTTTGTGAAAGTATGCCTGTTAAAGGTTTTCCCCGGAGTAACTGATTTGGATTTGGTTCTCCTAAGTAAAGGATCAAGTAAAGAAACATTGGGGTTGTTTTGTAAAATAAGGAGCTTTTCTGGAAATGGGTCTTAACACCTATGTGATCGATCCATGAAGGAAATGGTAGACTCAGCAGCCAACCCAATGTATAACGTGCCTGTATCCCAGACATGGGCTACGCCAAGTTTTTCCTTTTAATACAGTCATCTCCTCCCTGTTCATGTCTCTCTAGCATTAAATCTCTGGGTATTGGGATCCTGAAAAGGACAACCTTCTGAAGTTGGTAGGCTGATCTTATCACTAACTTCCATAATGGTTAGGGATCATCGCTCTATTTTTCCTTATATATGAATATTTTGCACGAACTATTAAAAGTGTAAATTCATTGCTCAACTTGGTCAAAAACTAGAAAAAATTAAAATCATTTAGTGCTTATTCTCAGGTGAAATACAGCACTCATTTTCATGCTATACAAATTTACAGTATAATTACATGGTCAACACAGTTCAAGTTTCATCTTCTGATTTTTAAAATAATGAATTAGTGCTTTATACCATTTGAGCTTTGATGATAATTTGCCTTCTTTAATGTGTGATAAAATATACTGGGCACCAGTTTTCAGGCATGGTTTCTTCCCAGCAGATTAGTGTTTTTTAACCTAGGAGGCTTCCAGGTTCCATGAACCTCCTGAAAGTATATGCAAATTTTGGAGGTATATACATATGTTGTATGTTTCTAGGCAGAGAGCTTTTCTTAGAACTTCAAAGGGGTTCCTGTTTCAAAAAAAGGGTATGAACCACTACTCTAGATCTTGAGCTTGTGTTCCCATCTAAGAAGCTAATATTCATTTCACTGTAATAATTAAAGGCCTTTCTATATATACATTTTAATTGCCTTAATTAGTGGGATACTCAAATAAACGAAAAATGCTACATTTTGTTTCTAACAAGGAAAAAGAAAGGGACATGCATGACAACTAAAAAAATTTATGTTGATTATAATATTTCTATATTGAGCATTGGGGAGAGATTAACAGGGGCAGTGGAAGAAACGTTTTTTCCTTGATATATTTGAGATAAAAATGATTCCTCTTTCTAAGAGACATTAGGTATAGTTCTTCCTAAGAAGTAGTGTGCCAGACTAGAAATCTTGAGGTCCTTTCCAGGTTTACGATCTCTTCACTATGTGCTTCTGGGAGATGTAAAATAACTATTTTTATTCATTGTCAATCAAACACATCACTTCAGACACATGCTATGTATGCTTAACTAACCTGTCTTTTAAAAAACAGGAATCCTATTTTGAACCAAAATACCCCAATCACACACACAAACACAGACACCCAGGATGAAATGATGGAGAATTGGGCTCTGTTTAGATTTGTGCCATCAGCTCACTGAGTTCTCAAAAGCAAGTTAACCTTTCCCAACCCTTAAAAGGGTTTCTTCTCCCTCCCAATTGCCTTAAATACAAAAAGTTGGAGTTAAGTCAAATGTTTCTCAGCACATCAAAGCTGATTGAAAAATTACAGATTCTTAGTTCCTATCCCAAGTCTATGCAAACAGAGTTACTTAGGAAGTGCCCTGGGAACCTAGAGTGTAACAAGTGACTCTTACAATTACGCAAATTCAGGAAACCTGGAAGGATGTGACGTTCTTAGTTCTTTAAGATTTTTGGATTTTTGCTAGTTTGTATTTGGTTCCTTTCTTCTGAAGATCTTGAATATATTATATAACTCCCACAAATCAATTTCATCAGGAGGCTGGGAGAATACATTTCCAATCATGAAATTAATTGTTGGTAAGTATGCAACACAGCATTCAAGGAGTTAATTCAAAATTCCATTATCAAGAAATGCAGGAATGGGAACGTGTATGATATTAAAAATAACTGCTTTCTATATCATTCTTTAAAAATCAGTACTGATTTCAAATGGCATTGATAAGAACAGAGTCAACATATTTTTTTCAGTCGTGCTCTTTGGAAAATGTTAATTTAATATGCTCTTCTGGACAATTTGTTTTATTATCAAAAAAAAGCTTTTAATTCAAGAGAAGGAATGGCACAGTATTGGTAGAAAATTGTAAAAGGTTTATGAGGTTTTTAGTTTTTGGGTTTTTTGATTATTAAAATAGAGAGCCAAAACACCTTCTGTTTCCAATCATGTTTCTATTAACTTGGAATTTTTGTTTTTCCAACCTGAAAGTGTGGGATGAAATCTTATACTTAGTTCTATGGAGGCATTTGCCCATATAATAATTCAATTACGTTTGATCACTTGGAGACCATATCTATGACCAAACACCATAGATAAAGATGGACATCATCATCTTAGGCTCTGTTTTTTCCCCAGGAACATTACAATATATTTAAAATAATGTAATCTTATACATAAAGGAGTAAAAGCAAAGATAATGACACTTGTACAAATACCAACGTTTTCTAACCAACAGTATGTGACCTCAGATTTAGATCACAGAGGAGTGATTGCAACTAAGCTACAAAATAATACAAATATTTGAGAAGTAACCTAATATGAGAAGGCAATTTTCTTAGGTTTTTACACAGTAATACTAATATATTTCTAGACTTTCCTTTATGCTGGAAATACTACACAATGGTTCTTATTGCATAACAGTGGACCACTTTATTACAAAAAGAAAGCCATGCAGCCATTTTGGAGTAATCTTTCACTACTCAATTGGTAGCTCCATGCTGGCTGATGTGTAATACACAGTTCATTCCATTATTATTTAAGGTAAAATGTTAAATTGTTAATGTAAATTCAACTGCCCCTTGCTATAAAGTATGCAGATTTACTTTTTTCATTTGGTCGACTCTAGGGAGTAACTTTAAATTATGTTAGGTAGCTAAGTGATTTTCATTTGGGGTATATATAAACAGTTTTAAAAGAGAATTCCTGCAGATTTAGAATTGCTACTTGGAGTTGCTTCTCAATTTTATGTGCCAACTTATTTAAATTACTAAGATTGAACAAACTAGCTTTTGATCTCAGATAGTCATTTTATCTATAACAGAGAAGCTTGGCTCTAGTATTTTTTCACAATAATTTTGTTATACCTCAAATTCAAGATTCATATGTTTAGTGACTCTAAAGTGATCATCTTCTCAATCAACTATTTGTGAGTCTGTAGGCAATTTATTAGTAAGATGAAGCTTAGAATGCCCTTAGAAAGGATGTAAAATCACTCATGAAACACACAGTGCATTTTGTAATATTACTGGTAAACAATCCCCTAAGTTTCAGTGTGACTTTAAATGTTTCCTACTGCTTTCCACATTGATTTCTAATATGCTCATCTATGATGTATTAGCAAACTAATGACTCAATGTTTTAGACTGTTTTAGGCTTTTTTGAAGTTTCCATTATACCATTAATTATTTCTAAACACACTTTTTGGGGAGTTCATTTATTTAAGTGACCCCTAAATCTTGGGAAAGATGAAATTAAGAATAAAGTTTTATGCCAGCTTCATTTTTAATAGTTTCCGGTACCTTTCTTCTATGGCAATCTAATTTATTTTATCTTTCAAATATATCATATAAATATATTACCATGCATAATTATTCTAAGCAGTAGAATTACTATTATTTTATATTTATAATTATTTACTTATTTTAAGTCACTCAGCATGCCATTAATGGGCCATGTAGTTAGATATCCTAATTTGTTCTTGTGACATAATTAGTTTAAGGAGACGTTCAATATAAAGTATTTTGAAGTTTGTAAAAATTATTTTTGTGTTACATGCATGTCCATAGGTATAAAACTCAAAGATTTTCTTTCTTTCATAATATACTATAATATGGTTACAAGTGCATTGAAATTCATCTTGTTAGAATGGTAGTAATATATCCCACCAGGACTACTGTTCCTAGTAGCAATTTAAAATAATTATTGTGAGACTTGATGCTAGACATCAGGTTTGCAATAGAATTACAATGAGGGAAGTGTATTAGAGACAAAACATTGCTGGAAGAAAACTTCATAATGGTGCAATTTGGAACTAAGCCTCAATTTTACAGTAATAGATTCTCTTTATGATGGCACAAAGGAGTGAATGCACTTAGCAAATTTAAATCTATTATTAGTCACACTTTGTGGATTGCAGTGCAAAAAGGAGAAAAGAAATTAGTTTTTTAAGTATGTTCTTATATAAAACAGGTTCTAGTAAGAACAGTCTTATATAAAATCTCCTCATTATAGTTCAGAAGCACCGTCAGTCTTTATAACAGCAGGGAGTTGTCCAGGTTTAAAAGTCTTTCCAAAATAGTTCCAGAGGTCTCTAATTTCAAATTATAAGTTTCTGAAGTCAGAATACATTTAACATCAGTACATTTCTTATTTACATAAATATAGTACAGAACAAGAACGACAGAGTTAATTTGGTCTCTGCTGCTTACTGTGATCTCTCTCCTTGAATGAAGGTATTTGTAGTTCACACTGGTGCTATATACCTGCCTTTAATGGGGTTTCAATTACAGTAAGAGGACTCAACAGCATTAAGCCGGTATGATCTGGCGCTCATCTATTTAAAAGGAGTTTCAACTGGCAACTTTGCAAAGGAAGCCAACAGCAAGGATTAGGTTAGTATTTTTACTATAAAATCAAAACAATAAGAAGTCAAACTTTCATTTTCAAGTTAAGTAAAATGTTATATTTTTGTTTTAATTATGATCCATTTGTCCTAGCTCATCTTAAAATAATACCGAGAATATTTGATAGTAGCACAGTTTATTTTTAAAATAACACATAACACTTTTATAATATTATTGCTGAATACATAGGGATGCAGCTGTAATCTTTAAGAACTATTAAATAAAATTCTTATCAGAAAGGTTTCATGTAAGTATTTATCTGTGAAAAGGAGTGGAATCACCCAGTGGAATTGGGAAAGGTTAACCATATATAAAAATTAATATTGGTAAGTTGACGGGATAAGAAAGCAGGGACTAAGATGGGTCACCTGTAAAATAAAGTTCTATGCAGCCTAAACAGGGAAGGTATTTTTAAAAAGTAGTCCAAGGGAATTACTAAAAACATTTTCTCATAAATTTCCCTATTCATTACTTATATTAACACTTACTATTGCTTTCCTAAGATTTTGTTTCACTTTTGGAACTGTCTGTAGCTTTGTTTAATAAGTCAAGAACAATTTTATCAGGCTGGGCTCTAGTTAGTAGTTTATACATAGGCTCAGCTCTGCCAACATTCAATTAATCTCTAAAATTTATACTCTCCTTTGCTTCAAAGACATCACCCTCTTCCGTTTTTTTTTCTACTTCTCAGTTTTTAGCCCCCAGTTATACTTCAGCACTGTGTCTTGTCTCTCCTTCTACATGCTGTGTGGTCTCATTCCTTCCATAGCTTCAGTTAGCATCTATGTGCTGATGACTCAAATCTGTCTTTATACTAGCGCTAGACCCATATAGTCCTCTGTATAGTGAGTATCTACCTCAGACATTCCATAGGCTCCTCAACCTCAACGCTCCCCAAATTGAATCTGGCATCTACTGTCTCCCTAAAATCATTATATTCTTTCCCTGGTGTTCTCCATCTTAGCAAACCATCTACTCAGTTGCCTGAGGCAGAAACCTGCATATCATCCCTGAAACATATCTCTTCCCTTTCCCATGTCCAACCAATCTCCAAGTTCAGAGGCTTTTACCTCCTAGTTCACAAAGGTGTTTATTTCTATCTATTCCCACTGCCATTGTCCTAATTCAGGGCACCATCATTTCTCAACAGGATCATCCTAATAGTCTCCAATTTGGATTCAATCCATTTTCCATGTAACAAGATTCTTCCAAATGTTTTTTTTTAATGGTAAAGGAAAAAAGTTGATAAATATGAATACCTAAATTAAAAATATATATACCCAAATAAAATCAAAAGATAAATCATAAACTGGGAAAATCAGTTGCAATATATAGAGCAGTTGCTAATCAATAAAGCCTCTTATAAATCAATATCTAAGAGAAATATGGGCAAAGGACATAAACAGTTAATATGCATAAAAATAAAATAGGTTTTAAGAACCTGAAAAGATGCTTAACCTCACTCATTGTAAAGGAAATGTATAACATTAGATATTTTTCACTGATCAGATTGAGCTCTAGGCCACTAGATGCTTCTGAAATCTTGAAAGAAATATAAAAAGCAAGATATCCAATCAGAGAAAATAGCATAAGATGACCTGCTTGTCTTTCTCATCCAGCTGTAGTAACACTAGCTTCCAGCTCATTTTTTCCCCTTCAATTCCAGTACCCAAATCCTCAAAGATGCTTTTCTACCAAATGGTCTGTCATATCTTCTCTATATCCACTCTGCCACTTAACTGTGGGCCTCCATGCCTTCTTTTCTGGAGAACTTCTTGATTTCTTACTTCAATCTTTCACACTTGAGATCCATTTTCTTCTCCCATGTGCCAGAACATGCTTCCTGTGCTTGGCACTCTCATCCCACTCCATCAGCAATCATTAGCTCCAATTTCTTCAACAATCGCCTGTACACTAATGACTCCCCAATGTACGAGTTAGTCCTGAGCTTTCTCCTGAGTTTCCTTCAGGAAACTCAACATGTTCCCAAACTTATTCTCTTTTCCCCAAGGCCTTTTTCTCCAGTCTGTCTCATCTTGTTGATGCCATGACCTTGTTGTTCTGAGTGGATTAAGCTACAAGCATTGATTTTTTTTTCTTTTTCCACAATCACTTAACATATTTTACTAATTCTTCTTCTAAAGGTTTCCCAAATTGTTTGCTCTCTTTTCATGCCTGCTGCACTACAGGGCCTCTAGTCTTCAGTATCTCTGGCTTAGTCTTCAAGCTGTTTCCCAAGCCTGTGGTATCTCTACTTCTAGACCGTCCTCTGATTGGCCAGGATGGCCTCATACTAAGAAGACTCCAATGCTCACCAAAGTGTAGAGTATAGGGATTGTGGGTCCCTGAATACAGTTGACATTTTCAGTCTTACTTCCAATCACGCTTCCCATGTTTCCTACCTTCTCACCATAATGAACCACTCTTTATTTTTAAACAGTGCCACGTTTTCCACATCTCTGCTAATGCAACTTCCTCACTCTAGCAAATGTCTTCCCATTTCTAGTTGGTCAGCTCCTACAACTCCTTTCATTCAATCTCACAAGTCATCTCTTACATGAAACTTTTTCCCTTTGCCTCCAAGCTGAATTCACTGATTGCTTAGCTGCATTCTGATAATGCATAAAAGACACATGTAACAATGTGTCATCATCAGCGGTTTAGGATCATCACTGCTGTGCGATCAAAGCACAGAGTTGGTTCAATGGTTACACTAAGATTATCATGGCTGAACTATGAGTTTTGACTCCTCCAGTGTTTAGCACAGTGTTTGGCACCTGATAATCACTTAGTAGGTGTGTGTGGAATGAATGAATGAATGGATTATCTAATATGGCATTGTTTTCCTACCTCAAAGTTCACTTTGTCAGGCTGGCAACTGAAGAACTTTCAAATTGTTTGTTCCTTCCCCAATATCATTTCTTTTTTATTTTTCAAGCCTCACAAACAGGGCTCTGTGCCTCATCTAGGTCATAAATAACCTTTATTTGCATTTATACCAATTTTGGAACTTTTGCTTCACTATTTTCCCTACTTGGAAAGGGTTCTGCCTCTTATACCTGTGTAAAGTTTCTAAGTACATGTCTCTCTTCAACTTAGGAACTCTCTAGAATGCTCTGCATTTCTTGCTGGTTGTGTACTAGTTTGCTTAGATTCACACTATTTGTTTGACATGATTCATTTTACACACACACACACACACACACACACACACATTTTAGTCTATGGGCTGAACCATATGAAATTGTCAATATTAAAAGTTTCTGAGCTACAAAAACGGCAACTTCATGTGGTTCAACTTAATTATAAACTTTTTGAAGGCAGGTTACGATGTCATAGAGTTTTTTTTCCCCCCTTGGGCACAATTCAATGCCAGAGATTTTCAAAGTGAGGTCTGTGGGCTCCTATGGGTTTGAAGATCCTTTTAGGGGTCCATGAAATCAAAATAATTTTTACACTAACACTAAAGTATTATTTGCCTTTTACACTGTGTTGAAATTTGCATTGATGGTGCAAAAACAATGGTGAGTAAAATCACCACTGCCTTCACACAAATCAGTGAGGCAGCACCAAACCACTAGTGCTCATTGTATTCTTCACTGCCAGGCACCTTTATTAAAGAAAAAAAAAAAGCCAGACTGACTTAGGGATGCCCTTGATAAGGCAGTAAAAATAATCAATTTTATTAAGTCTTGACCCTTGTGTATACATGTACTTAATATTCTGTGTGATGAAATGGGAAGTCACATAAAGCACTTCCACCGCATAGCAGAGTAAAATGGTTGTCTACAGGAAGTACATGGATAATTGAATTGTAGGTGGAACCAGCCACTTTTGTCATGGGAAACCATTTTTACTGGAAAAAACAGGTGACAGCTATCTGGCAAATATTTTCTCAAAAATGAACCAAGTGAGACAGTCATTTCAAGAAAAGCAACTGACAGTATTTATAGCCAATGATAAAATTCAAATATTCAAGCAAAATCAGAATTTTGGAAAACATGTATCTGCCACCATAATCTTGACAGCTTCCTAATATTTAATGACTTTCCTGAAGAGATCAGAGGTGATATTAGCAATTACAAATTTTTGATATTGTGTAATGACATGCATGAACATATGAAAATCTGCATAACTCAATGAACTAATATTTTCCAAATGAACAATACATGAAGTTACTAGTAATTTTTAAGCTGTAAAAGATCCACTTGGAGTGCAAGATATGGTTAGATTTCACAGTGCAATTAACCTTTAAGAAGCCACCACTTGTTGAGCTTTGGTATAGTATTAAAAAGAATATCCACAATTATCTGAAATGGTAATAAAAATATCCCCACATATCTGTGGGAAGCCAGATTTTTCCTCCCATATACTTCAAACACAGCAACAATCAAAATAAATTCAATGCAGAAGCAGATGAAAGAGTCCAGCTGTATACAGCCAGGCATTAAAGAGATTTGCAAAAATGTAATGCCACTCTTATCACTAATTTTTTTGTTTCAGAAACTAAATTTTTTTCATAACACATGTTATTTATGTTACTACGTAATTGGTTTGTCATTTTCAAGTGAACTAACAAATACTTTAAAAACTTCTCAGTTTTAATTTCTAATATGGTAAATATTAATAGAAAGAATCCACATCAACAGAAGCTCTTTGGGGTCCTCAATAGTTTTTAAGCACGTAAAAGGGTAGTGAGACCAAACATTTGAGAACCACTGCAGTAGATGCTCAATAACTGTCTTGTGAGTTAGTAAATCAATGAAGCAATACAAAAGAAACAAGGAAAGCTGTGATTCTAAAAGCCTAGTTACAGGGTTAGGGGTTCACTTTTGTGGGCTGCCTCAAATGCTTGGCTGTTACCATCCTTGCCACCACACTAAGTGAATGAGGATTAAATCCTACTAAGTTTCAGAAAGCAATGAAGTGTTCCATCAGAGACAAGTCAACAGAAGCTCAGTTTTGAATGGAAGCAAGATTAATTATTCTTTAAAAATTCCAAATAAAAGAGGACTCACAGAGTAAATGCTTCCCTCACCTTGCACTGGTTGCAAACATCAGGCAAGATTTTTAAGCACTACCTTTTGACTTCCCCTAAATTGCTTTAGAAAATGTGAGTTATGACTTCTACTACATGGTATGTTTCCTGAGAGGCTGGATCACAAACCACACAATACTGGAAAGTGGCCAGTTTACTATCATTGGAGCTGTGCTGTCACAACACAACTCCTCTGGGCGGGACGGGTGTGGGAAACTGATGGCAGAGGAATACTCAAGCAGCTGCTGCACGTGAAGTAAAGCGGGGCAACCACAAGAGGAGGGGGCAAGAACAGCACTTCAAAGGAGCACTGAATTACAATGTCAGAAATGTGGCAAAGTTGTTGGCTGCCGAGAACCCACAGCAGTGACAGACTGGTCTGCTATGCCACAAATAGAAACAGGGTGGCTCTTTTTGAGCAAAGGCATTGGGCCAAAAGAGACGAAGAGGCAAATAGCAGCTGCAGCCCCATATCAAAGGAGAATCTTTATAATATATTCTATGAGAAAAGGATTGTTGGTCATGCTCTGCTTATCTATTCAGCCACACCTGCACAGACACCAGGAGCCCAATTTTGAAAAATGAAGCACTGATGAATAAATGGCACACAATTTCTCAGTAAGCATCTTTTTTTTCTGAGAGTTCCCTTCACACTTTATTTATGCCTCTTGTAGCATAAATTGTTTTCAGGCTGGCATTCTAGTTATACTTGTGCAAGCTTGCTTCTTCCATCCTTAGTGTAAACTTATTGAAGACCACTCATCTACCCCTCAAAGTTCACAGTACAGTGCCATGTACATAGTAGGTGCACAATAAGTACTTGTTGAATAAATGAAGTCTAAAATTAGCAAAAAAAAAGCTTCATTAATATTGCAAAACTGTCAAAAACCTGCTGTCATATCCTTATTCATCTATTGGTTCATCCAACAAATATTTATCAAGCCCCTATCACTTGCAAGGTAATAGGCTAAATGATGATTATGTTAAGATGAAATAGACATAAATACTTTTCTCAAAGACCCCACAGTTCAATAATATAAATTAGTCTATTTACTGAGAAGCAAAGACATAATGCAAATTTTGTTTTTTCTTTTTCACCACATCCTTATCATCAACATCATTATGTCTATGGAAAATGAAGAAAGTTAGGAAAAAAGCAGGATCAAATTCACAAAAGAAATACACAAGGAGAAAAAAATGTTAGGCTTAGCATAACTCCAAGGATGAATAGGATGTTGTCCATATAAAATAGGTGTACTGGAAGCAGAATAGAAAACACATTCCAGAAAAACATGGTGTGCCCATTTATTGAGCCAATTGGAATCCATAGTTAGAAACAACATAGCTCAACTGAGGAAAAGCTTACTTTGGAATTTACAAGAACTCACAATCTTCATGTTCCATATATGGAATATAAAGAATAATTTCCAGGTGGTAAGGTTAGTTAACACTGGCATATATAACAGAATAGGGTGTGGAGTTTCCTTTTCAGGGTGTATTTTTGTTTGTTGGTTTAATATAAGGTTGACTATAAATATGAGATTATTGAACTATCATTCTCACCCTTAGAAATTATTGGATAACCCTGCAGGGCCCTTTCATTCATATGAATGTCAGTGAAAATGAATGTAACAGGGTGTTTGAGCAAAAATGTCAATTTAATCAGTTTTACTACAAAGCCAAAAGATTATTTATTGACATTGTCACATAATCACCTGAATTTACATTTATCCTTTCAACAAAATAATTATTGAGTGTGCATTGTTTCAGGCATTGGGCTAGTTAATATGTCACTAGAAGAAGCAAGTTCGCTGTCCTTAAGGAGATCACAGAATAGGGAGTGCCATGTAAGTGATTCCAGCACTATAGGACAGTTATAATTGTGCCGGTCAGGTATGGTTCTTTTGTATGCTAGAGCCAGAAAGCCCAACTCAAACCAGCTTTAAGAAACTCATTAGCTAAGATAACAGAGCAGCAATAGAATTTCAAAGAATAAAAGGGGATCATTCTCTTGATTTCAGTTTAGCTTCCTTTGGGTTAGCTCCATCTTCAGACATTCCACCCTTGCAGAAGAAGGGAGCTCATGGGTTGCATCCTTTCATTTACAACAGACGAGAAATCAAAGCCTTAGAAAGCAGTATTATTGGCCCTGATTAGGCTGGTGTGGGTCATGTGCCCATTCTGAACCAGTCACAGAGGCTAGGGGGGATCAAATGCATTGACTGGCTCAGCCTTCAGTGCACTCACCTTTACCTGAGGCATACAGGTGGGGGAGGAGTGATTCTCCAAAACAGAGACAGGGTACTATTGTCTCAGAAAGGAGGAAGTGATGCTAGACAGTTAAAACAGCACATATCCACTAACCAGGCAGGGATACGCATGCTTGACAATGTATTCAAGGAATAGTCTGAGCACATCTGGAGATGGATGATGTGCTGGCCTGTTTTTCAAGATTAAAAAGATGTTGACAAGAAGCTCTAATCTACAAAGGGGTGTAGGAAGATATACGGATAAAACACAAAGAACTCTGTGCTTTAGAGAGTTGTTAAAATAGAGTTCATTTCCTTCTGTAGGATTCAGGAAAGCCCCCCAGAAGGAGGTGGCCTTCGAACTGGATCTCAAAGGGAGGGTGGGATCCCCGACCTGCCCTAATACAATCTCATCATAATCATCAAAAATAATATAATTTGGGTGTCTGGTTAGAGCGCAGCGCTCATAACACCAAGGTTGCTGGTTTAATCCCCACATGGGCCACTGAGATGCACCCTGCACAACTAGATTGAAACAACTACTTGACCTGCAGCTGATGGGTCCTGGGAAAACACACTGTTCCCCAATAAAGTTGAAAAAAAAAGTAATATAATTTTTCCTTACTTTGGGATGACCTTTAAATATCCTATATTATCTTGTTCTAAAAAATATATCTTCAAGAAATAATGGTGCCTGCCTTAAACTCAGGGCCTACCATGCAGCTGGCACTCCAAAAACCTTGGCTGAATGAATGTCTGAATGAACAAATACTATGGCAACATGTTAATGCGTAATAGATGGGCTTCCTGTGGTCATGTAATGTCAATTTAAAAGACATCACTAAACCTTGTCTACGACAAGTTGTTTCTCTACAGGTTCCTATGGAGCCACCGTGCTCCCTCAGGTGGCCCTCTGGGGCTCATCAGTGGCATCATTTGCACAGCTCGCATTGCACGTGACGAATGCCGACCTGGCATCCGCCACACCTTCAGTCTTTCAGCATCAAACAAAGGGCAGCTTCCCCCACAGAGCGTCCTGATTAAACAAATTAACTATGGCGCTGCCTGCAAACACACACACTAGAGTGCAGGAAATGAACAGATACAATGGCCAAGTCTGTATTTAATTTTAATTAAATTTCATTCTGTAGCTCAATTAATCCACATCTCCAAATGTCAGCAGGACTTAGGCAAATGGAATGACATCTGCTGCACCACACAGGACTATAAAACCTTCACTGCGTGCTAGGTCTCTGGAAGCGCACCAGGAAAAATGAAATATCTTTATTAAGTGTGTAGTAATGTATAGAAGTCGAACTCAGAGTCTAATGAAAGAACATAAACTGGGAAAGAAAATCAGACTAAGAATGTGAGTGGTTACAGGCGTGGCAAATATTGCTCAATATCCTGCCTTGTGTTATTTATTGTTTTAAGTTGCATTTGGCTTTATAGCTGTTTCCTTTAATATTTACCTAGTGGGCTCCCCAATTGGCCAGGTTGGTTTTCCTTTTCTTTTTTCTTTTTTCACTGACACAGATTTCTTTACTGAAAAAAGGAAATTGGTGGAGTAGGGGTGATATTTCTACATAGACTCTAGAAAAGGCCACAGTTACTACGCACGGCCATGTGCTACAGGAAGCCAGCGGCGGAGCAGGAGTGTGGGGTTTGACAAACCCAGGTGACAGTGTTTGTTCTGCCACTTATAATATCAGATTAGGAAGTTAAAGAAAACCCTGGCTATTGTTAATTAGTGAGACTGTTCTCAGCTTGGCAACGACTAGCTTGAGGAAATGTCTGCAAAGTATTTTTTTTAAACATCGTTATAATCATTATTTTAGATGATAAGAAATAGATGAATCTTATTGAAATAAATTTGTTTAGTATTTTGTGCCACATACTGTGTAGACCTGGAAACGCAATGATGAACAAGACATGGTCCCTTCTCTGGATAAGGGAAAATAATCACAATAAAATGTGACAAATTTCTATCAAAGAGAGATGCCCAAATAATTGGGTGAGCCCTGGAGGAATGTCAAAGCCTGGGGGTGGGTGTGTGTCTCCTCTGAAAAGGCCCCGAAGGATGCATGACATTGGAGCAGGTAAATTGCAAGAGAAAAAGGAGAGGACAAAGCACATACAAAGAAAGGGAGAGCAAAGTATTTTGTTTTCTAGTTGGGTAAAAGAATTCAAAGTCTACAGAGAAAGTAAGGTGGGAGATGACGAGAGAAGGATACTCTGGGGTGAGATCAGCTGATACTGCATTTACTGTGAAGAACTCAGGATTTGATCCTATAGAAAATAGGAAATACTGAGGGCTTCGGGCAAGGGAACACAGTAGCAGATGTGTGTTTGGAACTGCAGTGTGGACTATGAAGTGGAAAGTGAAGGGTGGCAGAATGGGCCACCCCAAATATGCTACTTTAGCATAAGGATTATTTTGAGCTAAGGACAGCTGAAAACAGCAGGTGTCAGGTCACTCTGATTGCCCCATGTCTTCCTAGAAGCAGGACATAAAACTCCCATGTGAAAGAAGTCCTCCATATACCAGGAGGACTTATCACCAGAGATGGGGGGTCTGAGAGAAATCTGTACAAGCTTCATTAAAATAACTCTTGTCTTTTTTCTCCCCATATATTTAGTTACTTTTCCACAATTACTGCTGTTTGTTCAACCTAGAACCATAAGCTCTTAGGTCTAGTCACTTCTCTGAATCTTCATTTTCTAATAGAGCCTCTGATGGACATGTAAAAATCCATATATTATTCTCCTCTTAATCTATCTTATGACAATTTAGTTCTCAGGCCCAGCTGGAGACTCTGAAGATAGACAGTAAGTTTTGCCTCCCCTACATGGTCAACTTATTAGAAGTTTGGAGACCAGGTGGCTTCTACTAAATCTACCCACATGTGGAGGCTCATATCCGGGGTTTTGGGGTGGGAGGGGTGGGGGGGTGGGGGGAATTTAGCTCATATTTACATGTCATGTCTGAAGAAGGGCTAATAGAATGCGATGAAGACTGGGGATGGCTCATACAGAATGAGAAAGGCCTTCTAGATTACGAGCATGCTAGGTAGGTGGATGTTACTGTCATGAAAAAGGAAAGAGAGGAATTGAAGGGGCCTGCCATCAAAGGACCTTATAGCTAGACTCGTTATTCTCTGCTCAGAAGTTAGAAAAACAGCCTTTTCCCTACTCCTACTGTCCATGAAATGGGAATTCTTTTCCTAAGTATACTCTTGGCCTCTGTCTCTTTACTCACTTTGTTCAGGGGGAAGTAAAGTTGCTGAACCTACTAGTAAACTCGGAAATACCTAAGCATACTATGGCCAACTCCACCCTTCTTCCATCTCTGATCTGCTTGACTAGGTGGTTAAGCAGCTAATTGTGGGGTTCAGAAACTCACATCCTCCATCCTGGTCACTCACAGAGCAGAGCAAAGGTGAGATTTTTGTCCTTATCTTACACTGTTTTATTTCTCAATTGTTCACAACCCAAGTGGGGAAGAGGAGGACTGTTTATTGGGGACTTCTCAGATACCCCAACAGCAATTAGCTATATTTTTTGGCCTTTATTTTGGTGTTTAGGACCATTCTAGACCTGAAAGGAGCTTTGTTAAGGATCAGCCACATTACTTATGTAAAGTCCTCAACAAAGAAGACACAAAATCTGGGAAATGTAACCAAAGGAAGCAAACATTGGGCTAAATGAGGGGCTGAACACAGACAAAGTCCAGGTTTCTGTTCATTCACGAGAGAAAATAGCAACAAAAAGCGTTCTTCACCTCCATGATGGCAGTGGTTCAATAAGAGGGAGACTGCTTGCTGACTTTGAAATTCAGAATATCAGAAACATTGATTTGTTACCTTAGAATACTAGGTATTACCTAGTATACCATATATTTAGGTTTTACTAAGTATGGACCAAGTAGAGTTTTGTGGGTTGGTATGAAAGCTTCTAATTTATTGTAACATAATTACAATTAATATTTTGCTGCCTGTTTGAAAAAGGCATCTTAACTTTTAACTTATAAAAAAAAATTTCCAAACAACTTATGTGGAAATTGGAGACTCACTGGAATGTTACAAGAACAAATATAAGGAAAAATAGAAAGACTTCAATTTAAGAGGAAAGAAAAAGTTAAAGATAGAATGGACAGTCTATCATTCTTATTTAAAACATTAATTCAGTTAATGACTGTCGGATCCTATGTGAACTAATAATCTATGAAAGTTTCTTTTTTTTGCTATATGTAAATACTTTGAGAGGGGGAATAAAGCCTCTTTGTATTTTTTCATACTCTGTATTTGTTTCAGATTTTCTTTTCTATTTCTCATAAGCCTGTCTTTACTCTTCTCTTTTCCATATGCCTACCTAAAATTGTAACTGTCTTCTAATTTGACATATTGATTTAAATTATGTGCTTACTCGAAATAGTACAATGCTTTAGGAAAGATCAAGTTTGTCTATCAAAATAGAAGGTCGACTAAACCAGAGGACTAAACTTCAGTATATTAATTAATAAAAACTAGTAGATAACAGAATTAGGAATTTTGATTCTGACTAATTCATCAAGAACATTTTTCAACGTTTGCTATGCAACAGGCTCTAAGAAAAATTTACCAGATTTTCTAGATACTCCTATATCCTGAAATAATTACTATTCACACATTACATGGCATAATACCTGAACGAGCTGCTCAGGAGATGTCAAGAGACTAATACAAACTACAAAAAAAATCTCAAAATAAGATCAGCAAAGTTTAGTGAGAAGAAGCAAAATTTAGAGGTTTGAAAGCCTGCTTCTTGGCCTTGCCTTTGCCCTTCTAGCAGAGACTCATTGCTAGACCATCCATTCAAACCTAAAGGGTAGTGTAAGGATGAGAGTGGCACAACATAACATCGTGGAAAGGGTAGGGGCTACATGAAATAGTGTAATGGTATAGAGTCACAAACACTTAAAACGGGTTAGATCTTAGAAATAACCACAGACCAGCTATATCATTCATCATTCCTCCTGCCTCTTTCCTTCCCTATTATGTTTTATTCATCTCTCCTTACTCCATTTTCTCCCTTCCCCTCCTTTTTTCTCCTCTCCCTTTCTCTTCCTTCTTCTCTCCTCCTTTCCAGACTGTACCCTACTGAATGCCCATTCTTTGCCAGGCATCATTCTAGGTACCAAGGGAAGATTAGAATCAGGCATCTGTCTTCCAAGACCATATCACCATCTTTATAGGAGAGCCAGCACCTAAACAGATAACTGTCATTCAATATGATAATTATAATGGAAGTGAAGAGAAGCCTAAGGAAGGGCACCTAAACTCAGCAGGCTCAATGGATGAGATGATTCCTGAGATGCACCTGAAAGTGTGAGGACAATTAACTAGGAAAAAGGAATGGACAGATATGTATCAGGCAGAAAAGAAAACATGAAGACCCAGGGGACAGAAAGCATCAAACAATATCTGTAAGAAACTCAGTCTGCACAGCCACATTAGGTGGCCTGGGGAATAACAGGATTAGTTGTATATTTTAAAAGGTTCATGCTGGCAGCAGATTGGAATGTGGATTTAAGAAGAATGAAACTGGAGTTTTGGGGGCATTTTTCTACTGGGTTCCAGGTGAGGGATGACTAACATCCAGTGATCATAAAATAAAGGACGTTAAACAACAAGCCTGGTAGATCCAGAATCAAACCCCAGGATTCTCTGCTCATGCCTCATCCAGAACTCTCTCCACTAGACCAGAAACACAGTTTTTCATCCTATGGCAAGTGAAACATTTTTGTTGTAGGCTCTGGTAACTACACATAAATCCATGAAGGATAAATATTTTGGGACAACCAGATTACTGAGCTCTGGGAGCTCAGCTGCAAATTTTTTCCATGGAGCAATTCAATATTCATTCATCATGAGTATTTGGCACGTCACACTCATCTTTTGATACAGAGATGTGCCATTTTAGGGGGGAGAAAATTCCAACCAGAGCCCTGGATGTTATATTCATTGTTATCAGATATTTGGAATCCATATGAATATAAGCCTCTTGTTTCCACAGTAGAGGGTGAGGGCCTTCTCCTGGAATAATTCCTTTTTGCGTAGCATCTCAGTGCTGCTACTTCCGATGCCCAAATAGCTGCTCCATCACACCCCCCCACTGCTGGTGCCACTGCAACATTTCAGGTAATGAGGTAAGGGCACACTTGAGTTCTTTATGTGCCAAGATGAGAAAAATTAATTTTCAGTGCTAAAAAGATGAGACTGCTGGTGCAGCCGGTCACTAACCGCCACCAGCTGCTCCATAGATTTGGAGTTTGGAAAAGGGAGCCCATTTCAAAATCAATAACAAAACTCCAGGACATGAGAAACCAAGCTGCCATCACTGTTTTGAGCTAGAATGTATTGTCCAAATCATTCTAAATAGTTGTATAATTTGACCAAAGTATTGACAATTCAGTTCATGCTCACACTGTACTTCTGAATATCTCAATTACAGAGAATCATAAATTGACAAAAACATTGTGTTTGCTTTAGTAGATTAATAAATAGACAAAGTATGCATCTATGGCAACATTTTTCTTTCTTTTTTTCTTTTTTTTTTTCATGATGGTAGTTTTAACAGACCATGGGGTGTTTTTGGTGGAGGCAGGGGAGAACGTGATACCTTAATTATATGCAATCTTCCCAATTCCAATAGAAAGTCAAGTGATTTTACACACACACACACACACACACACACACACACACACCATACTCAAAAGCATTTTTTTGCATTTTGTGTCATGTAAAGAAATATGATTTTATTAAAAAAAAGTGACATGAATAAAGAGTGCAAAAATATAATTCGTTAAATCAAATTGTCTCTCCTTCTAAACTACATGGATCCAGAGCAATGGTTCTCAACTTCGGCTGCACATTAGTACCACCATCCTGGACCAATGAAGTCAGAATCTGAACCTCAGCACGACTGACATATTGGGTCAGGTAATTCTTTGTTGTGGGGGCTGCCCCATGCATTGTGGGAGGTTTAGCAGTATTCCTGGCCTCTTTACATGCCAGTAGCAATCCCTTTCCCCCTAGTTGTGACAACAAAAATGTCTCCAAACATTGACAATTGTCCCCGGTGGGGGTTAGCGCTGATTGAGAACCACTGTTTTAGGGGGAAAGCCCCCTTTCTCCTCTGTTGACCCATCAGCTCCTGTATGGACATCTCCCTGGTCTCCATGTTTTGCCATTTTCTTCTCTTCAAAACTGCCTGCTCTTACCTTATTCCGAGTTCTCCCTTCCTTCCAAATCTGACATAAGTATTCCCCCAAGAAGTCTTCCCCAATGATCCCACCCTTCCTGACTTTCTCTTTTTTCTGTCATCTTGGCATGTCTGCCACCAGGATGTTGGCAGCTGCTTCACAAATAGTCTTATGTCTTCTGGTGGAGACTGTTGTCAGTTAGACTGTAATCCCACTGAAGGAATGAAGGAACTGTCTTTTGCTTAATTTAGAATCACAGAATTTTTCAACAGAAGATTTTATCACCTTATTGCACTTCATCGCTTCACCAGGCGATACATGAGTGTCATGTACAACTTAATACAATATTGGATCTCCCAGTTAAAATTCCAGTTGATTTTTTCAAGGGAGTCAAACTTATTTTAAAATTTATAGGGAGGAATATAGCCGCATACAGCTAAGTACACCTTAAAAAAGAAGGACTTGCCCTGCCAGATATTAAGCCATACAGTGAAGCCATAATAATAAAAATCATATTGAATTAACACCACAAAAACAGACAAACTGATGAATGGAACAGAATAGAGAACTCAGAGACAGGCCCATGAATTTAATAGATGAGTAAAGTAGCACCACAAATCAATTTTAGCACAGGAAAGGGAATGATCAACTAGGAAATCTTGTACAGCTAGTCCTCTTAGTATGAAATATTGAATTCACAGTTACTATTTTCTCAAATAATTTCAACTATTAATTTTTGATTTGTTATATTCATCCTCAAAACCAAGTTGCTTTTTTTACTTGTTGTTTAATAAAATGTAACCTGCCTCTTTACTGTAAGAAATTTTGTAGGAATGACCAATGATAGGCAGGCAGACAACTCTGACTTTAATTTTCAAATGTGTAGAAAGTCAATGTCAAGGTAAAACAATTGCCTATTTAAAGGAAAAGAAAATCATAAGGAGTATTTTTAAATGAAAATATAGAAAGTACAAAGTAGAAAAAAAGACACGAGGTGTAAAAATTCTGGGGGTGGAGAGAGGGCGTGTAAAATGAAGAAGAAAGCACCTAAAATAGAAGCTAAGGAAAATCATAAAATGCAATGATTCTCAAGAAAGCAGAAGAATGCAATAATTACCTTCACAGGATCAAAGCTTCAAGGCAAGAATGTAAACATTCAAGACTAAAAGGCAGGAGTTGGGAGGGAATCTAAATTCAGTGGCTTCATCTTTTAAATCTGAGTGGAATGGTTACTACATTAAAAAATATTTTATTACATTTCAGGTGAGTAATAATAATACTGCTCTTGATTTATTGAACATCTTTATGCCAGTGATTCCAAAGTGCTCTGAAAATATTTTGTGACAGATATTATTTCCTTTTAACAGATGGAGAAATTGAGGTTATGTAGAGCTTAAGTGACTTGTTCATTGTCACAATTAATCAATGGTAATGCTGAAAATGGAATTTAAAGTCTCTGTATCCAGTGTAGGGACTGTTTTCTGTCTATGTTAAATGATCCATAATTAACTCACTATTCAAATAAAGTAGATTCTTAAAGAATAATTATGAAAGTCATGCCTTGGTTAAGATTCATGCTCACATTATATCACTAATAAAAGCATACAAAAAAATCCCCAAATCTGTAAATATGTTTAGAAAAACTTAACTTGCTATTTAAATAAGACCAATTTGTAGACATGGCTAAATTTCAGCAGCAGTTAGTAAATTCAGAGATGTTTTCAACTTAAACATTTTTAATTTATTTGTTATTCCTAATAATTTATTTAACTGTCTTCTTAAAGAGTTCTAAGCAAGTCCAATTAGTATTTTAAAAACAATTACTTTCAAACTAAAAAATAACCTTATGTATAGCTTATGACTTTTCAAGCGTAACACATCTTTTTGATGTACTAAACATTCATAAGAAGAGAGTGGTACCAATTAAGCACAGACATAGTACTGAACGCCTAAATTGGCACTGCAGGAATCATCTACTGATTTTCTAAGTGTTTATTGACGGAATCTAGTGTTGATATATTTTTAAGTGAAGAATCTATCCAGTTATTCAATTACATACTGAGTACAAATAATTGATCCTTTATTGATTGCACACTCTATTGCTGCATAGTTATTCATCTGGCTCTGACATAAAGAGAAAACAGTGACATTTAAGGCTACCCTCCCAAATAAACTTGTATCATAAAATTTATATAAAAATTATAGATGTGGGCTGAAATCCCTATGGTCAATGGATACGACATGAATCAACAGTCACTTTCCCATCTGATACTTTTCTCTTCTCAGAACTTTCATGTTCTCAAATATTCTATAGTTTCCCAATATCTAATTATAATTGATTTGTTTTTAATAAAGGTTTCACCTTGACAGGATTATGTTTTGAAATTACAGGAAGAAACTGGCATTCTTGAGAAAGTCCGCAGACATCCTTGCCCATGTCATTCCACTGTGAACTGGTCCAAATAATACTTAATTATACCTTACCACACCATGTAAGAAAGCTGCCACTATACAGAATCCTTCCCACAGCATGTGGTCTTAGCCTGGACCGGTCATCCTGCAGACAATGTATTAGCTTAACTCTTTCAGACACTATATATTTAGTGCCATTTCTATAGCAAATAAATTCATCAGTGCCTTTTCTTACCTCATTTGTACTGAATGTTTATTAAATAAGTACCAACCTGGTGCTTGTCTCACAATTCTGTCCACAATCTGGATTTAACACAACTTTCCAGTACTAATATGCACCAGGCAAGTTGTGCTATTTTATTAATACATCTCCCCCACACTTTTTTTTTTAATTTTTGCTTACAAAGCTGTCTGCCAATAATAGCTCCTGAGATGGTCCACCTCAAATGTTACTTTCTCTGTGCTGCATCCCTTGATCAACCCATTCATCTCCCCATCTCTCCCAACTTCCCGGCCCCTGCTTTCCCTTATTTCTGCAGAAACATTGCATGACTTTTTCTAAATGCATCACGTATTAATTTTTGTATGGCTACTTATGTGCAAGTCTTAGTTTCTCTAACTGGATTCTGCATGTCCTGAAGGCAGGTCTCTAACCTGTCCATATGGTGGTGTTTCACACTCAGTGGGTGCTCAGTATATATTTGTTAAATGAACGAAGACAGGAGTAGAAAAAAGAATAGAGGAATTGCATAAGAAGATCAAATTATTAAAGTAAATAAAATCAGAAGCTGCACATGTAATTTACATGAACTTATAGCTCCATCTGGGTATTGAAATAATTACTTACTTCTCCAAAGAGAAGGTAATTTTAGAATATAAACGTATTTAAGGCAGGAATTCTTGTCTATTTTGTTCACTGATGTATTTCAGGTGCTTAAAGCAATGTCAGGTATACATTAGGCATTTCTTAAATATTCATTGAATGCACAAATAAATACCAAAAAAAGTTATTTTAAAATATATTCTGGATTTTTATATATTCTATAGATTTTCATTCACCCTCAATTTCCTAACATTCCAGCTAAAAAAATCTAGTTCAACTCCATTTTCTTTTTTCTTTTTTTTTTTTTAAGATTTTTATTGGGGAATTGGGGGAAGGGGAACAGACAAGTTGCTATCCTTTTGTTCTTCAGTCTAGTTGTGGAGGACGTTGCTTCACTGGCCCAAGTTGGCACCATCATTGCGCTCTTCCCAAGCGAGGAAGATCAGTCGCCGGCTTCTGGACAGCCGCTCACTGCGGCTGCTGGCTGCTCACGCTGGCTGCTGGCTACACACGGTAGCCCATGGCAACCCACCTGCCGTCTCCGGTGACTCACAACAGCCCAGCTCCAGGTTGAGCTGTTGTTCAGCATCTTAGCTGTGGAGGGCAGTGTCACTGACCCTCATATGTGGGATCCGAACCGGGGCCCTCTGGTGTCCCAAGCCAGCTCTTAACCAACGCGCCACTCGGCCGGCCCTCAACTCCATTTTCTTATCTATACCTGGTAATGTCTCTATCAAAGATATTAAGAAAAATACAAAAGTGCCCATATTGAACATGAGTTTTACATACTGAAATACTTTATTACAATGAGAGAGGCCATTAAACTTTGTTGAGCAGATAATATGGTTCCAGGTTATCAATGATCAAGAGAGCTACTGTCTATATGTTGACCTTGCAAACGGATTTAACTGAAGTTTATCAGCAGTTTTAAATTTCTCTAGCTCTTGCCCAAGTATAACTGAGCTGAGAAAGTTATGAAGATTGAAGAGTCCATTAGGTAATGACTAGTCATGCCAGGGCTGATGGTATCACTTTTGATCCACTCCTCACAGCTCTCAGATAAAGCAGCCCTATAATCATAGGCTTAGCCTTCTTAAACACAGAACAAAGAGCCATGACCAGAAAGAGTAAAGAAAACCAGAAGCTGAGGTGGAGGTGGGAGTTAGCCCATCCTGCTAGCTCTGAAGGAAACTTTTCAAATAAAAAACTGCAGAGGTCACATATGAGCCAACACCAGAGCAAACCCACAGCAATTCAGAAAGCAAAGATGAAAACTATAATCAAATTCTGCTACCTGAGCGGTACATTGCCTAATGCACTGATAACAAAACAGAAACCCCTAATCAAGAAGTCAGCATGTCATTCAGGACAAGGGTAGATCAAGTGTAGCGTCAATATGGCTACAAAGTCAAACGAAGCGAAATGTTGAGTGCTAACAACATCCATCTGTTTGTTATCTTTCTTTTTGATTAGCAGACATGGAAAAGGTAGCATATTGAGGCTCATGAAGAGTATATACACACGTGTGTGTGCGCGCATATGTATGTACGTGTGCATGTGTATGTGGTTCGCTATTTGTTATTCAAAATTCAACTCAGATAAATTCTTCAGTAAACCTTTACTAATTGCCACCCCCACCTCCAACAGATCCTTGCTCCTTGGTAATTGATACATGCATACAGTGAACAAATGCCATAAGTGATTAAGATCTGCTTATGTGTTAATGTCCCTCTTTGCCCTGTAGGCTCTCTGAGGTCAGGGACATGTCCTCTCACCTCCGTATCCCATTGTACTAGTCACCTAATTGATGCCTCACTAATCACAGAGAGAATAACAGATTTTGACTTAGTGCTTGGTTGAAATCCCAGCTCCAACTGTGAAAGCCTGTGGCCTGGTGCTATGGCCAATATTCAGGGAAATTACCCCTCAACCCACTGTTTTGCTTCTATTCTGAAGTCATCCTTGGCTCCAACCCCTACAGCCTATATGCCAGTCCCATATGTCCCTGTGCTCACCTTATGTCCAGAGTTCCAAGCTTTCATTTGTCTAGAATAGATAGGAGTTGGGCCAGGCCCCAACTTTACTAGCCTTGCATGCTCTAGAAAATAATTTATTTTCTCAGAGCCTCGGTCTCCTCATATGTTAAATGGGAACAAAAATAGCTGTACCTTAAATGTTTGTCATGAAGATGAAATGAGATAATGTATATAAAGCCTCTGCCACCAGTGCCTGCACATAGCTGGCACTGAATAAATGGTTCCTATTGTTAAACTACTTTCACCAACATTGATTGCCTCTAGCTACAAATATTAATATTATATAGATCAGTCTTCAGATGACTCTTAGCTAGAATTGTCACACATACCAGTCTTTGCAGACACATCCAAACAAAGGTCTGCAATTTTATCTTGAATTATAAAAGACAATTAGCACTTTAGTAAAGGCTTAAAAGCAAGAAAGCATTCTTTCCTGAATTTGACGTGCCAGATTTTATACCTTCACTAATTATCATTTTATGAATAAAAATGGGCAACTAATTCAGCTGCTGTATCTTTCTTCTGTTTACAAAACAAGTATAATTATTCTGAGGCACTGAGATATATATTCAACAGCTTATTTGTCAAATCAGGATTTAAAAAATTACTATATATTCATACAACAGTCCTCTATATTACTCATGTTAAAATTTCAAGTGCCTGAGAAATGATGAACTAAAATAGTTTTTTTCCTATTAAAAATATATCTAAAAGCCAAAGAAAATTAAGGACAACTTCATTCTGATAATAAAATCTTAATAATTTTTGAAATATCAGTTACCCACTCACTGAATTTCTAGAAATGTGCACTAAATTTAAATATTTAACAGTCATCACTAAAGTATGAATTTTAAAAATTATCTTACTGGTGGTGCCAGGCTGTGTCATGAGGCCAAATGGCAACTTAGCTTGTCATTGTGCTCCTGGAGTTACTACTCCAGTCATCCCTCAGACGTCTGTTCTTGGGGGCACACGAACAATGTGGAACCTGCTGAGAAGGGTCCTAGTGACTTGCAAGTTCGGGTTCATCAATATTAATTAACCAAGATCATAAAGAGGAAGGTTTAAAGGACACAGCCACGCCTATTTCTTCAGCTCCCTTATAAAGGGACTTTATAGTGACTTCTGGAAAAAAATGACTCAAGGCCCTTGGGTTAGCCCAACTCTGCTTTCACAAAGCTTTCTAGAAAGAGTTACCTAAAATGATGGAAATTGAGAAAGCTCTAGCTGGAAGCAGGAAATGGAACAGTGAGCCTCTAGACGTGTGAGCTGAGCTTACAACAGCATTCCTCCAGGCCCTTAACTGTGAACCATCTCAAGAACATGAAACATCAGCTCAGATTTTTTATCCCTCATCTCTGAATTTGCATTAATTTCCTAATAATAGGTAAAAATATTTAAAATAGAATTGGGGCTGCTCTTAAGAAAAAAAATTGTAAAATAAAAATTAAAACTCATCAATTTCAAATAGAGATTCAGGTATACTCACAAGATGGTTGTGATAAAAGGATCAAGGTTAAAGAATGTAGACACTGGAAGAAAAATTTGAGTTGGAGAAATCGGGGATCTATTTAGCTAATCTGAATAGAGATATTCATTAATCTGTAGAGCTCTAGTTGCAAGTCTTCTTAATGCACACTTATTTGGGTGGAAATTTAGCACAAAACCTGGGATGCTTTCCTATTTTCCCTTTGGTTTTATCAGTCCATAAACAAACACACATACGTTTGAAATGTGAAAAAAGCTTAAATTCTGTAGCAGCTTTTGTAAAAATAATGGAAACTTTTGTAAAAACAGCTTTAAACACCCTGTTTGCCAAGTCAATGTGCCAATTTGTGAAAGCTGCTACAGGTTTTGTGCTTATCAAGAGTTGTGGAACCTGGGCTGTTCTGACAGTCGCCAGAGATTATTTAAATATACAAGAATAATTACAATCTATCAGCCACTTCTTAAAATTGAGTTAAGGCCTGTGAATTAAAGGTCTACCCCAAATGTGAGCTGCATTTGGCAGCAAACCACATATCTCGTGATGGCCCCCAGTGTATGGGTGTAATGCTCATCAGACTCCTGTTCTTGACCGACATACAAGGGAACTTCAGTTGTTGCGGATGGAATGTAAAGTCTCTGTCCTGGTCCTTCTTTTTCTTTATCGGTTTGGATAATAGCGCATTTGAAAAGGTCATTGGCTGAGAACAGGAGTATTCATGACAGAATTATTTTCTATAGCTTTCCTTTCAGATGCTTTCAGTTGCTTGCTAAAAACAACACTACAGAAGACAGGAGTTTTCATTATTTCTTAGATGACTCTAATAACTTAAACATGGTTTTAGGGAGAGATAAGAGAAATGATATTGTACCATAGAGAGGGGCATGACTGCCTTTGAAACTTAGTGGAGGTCCTAACATATATAAATGAATGAATAAACTAACAACTGAAACAATACAAATATATGAAATATTTAAAAGAACAGTCATTTTATATTGATTATTAGTCTATGGAGCCTTAAAACTTAACACTGCACTGTGAGACAAAAGTCGCTGTCTTATTTGACTGTCATTTTACTGATTAAAAATAAAAACAACAAAAAAATAATTTAAGTCAATGGCATACAAAGGGAAGGAAGTTGAAAGAAATTTACTTCAAGATCAGACAGTAAGAAGGTGCATTTTTGTTAGAGAATTTAAAAATAGTAATAACACTCACAAAAAGTTAGCCTGCTTTTTTGCTATTACCATTTACTGGCAATTCTAAACAATATTAATAATAAAGTACTCCTCCCCAAAGAAAAACCTTCATGGGTCTGAGTATTAAACAACTACTATTGTAGTGACCGTTGGATTTTAATACTATATATGCAAGCTTAAAATTAGCACAGTTCTATTTTTTATCCTTTAATAAACATTTTATTCAACAAGGAAATTAATTCAGAGAACTTAGTGCTATATGATCAGCTCAGACACATGGAAACTCAACTGCTTGTGGTCATTGCAACACTATGTTCAGGAGTAAGATTGTAACCACTCCAAATTGTTCAATCTGGCTTCAAGTATAGTTGGTGTCTCCAACTCCTATGCTATGATACACTGCTGTGTTCAAACAGTAGATTCGAAATAACTTATGATAGCTCAGTGAGATAAAGTTGGAGAAACAGAACTTGAGTTACTTCAATCTCTTCTTCTATATGACCACTTGGAGTTTTTATTTGTGTTGAAAATTTTAAAATGTAAAGATTTTTATCTTTTTTCCAAAAAGTATATCAATGTAATTAAAAAGTATTAATCACTTTTTTCCTTTGTAGGTGCTGAAATATTTGCTTTATAATTTATAATTTCTATTGACATTACTATATGCTCAAAGTTCAATCATTTGAAATTTTGACAAGAAATTTTAACTATATATGTTCCCCTCCTGACATCACTGTTATTATTCATTTCACTTTATGATTGATTGTTGCTGAAAATAATTTTGTTGTATAGAATGAGGGTATTAAGAATGATCTCCAGGTGTCAAATGTGCTCCATATGCCACTGACTTAAGTAGGAACTTTATGCAATTTACTGATGTCATTAGTTTTCTTTTTTCTTCCATAGTGTAGTTATGATAAAAATGCACAATTTAGAAGACTGGTGAAAATTGCTGATCTCTTCAAATTACTGTCAGCTCAGAGGAAGCCACGATTAAGAATGGTTAGAATTTTGAAGGCAATGCTTATTTGCGTGGAGTTTAAGCATTCTTCATTTCCTTTTTTTTTTTTTTTTTAGCTGAGCCATCCTGCCACCTGTTGGCAGCTCAGTGGCAGCTTAGCTCGGGCTGGGAATTGAACCTGCGACCCTGTTGCTCAGAGCTCACATTCTTGATCGAGCTCTTAACCAACTGAACCACTCGGCCAACCCCATTCTTCATTTTCGAACTGAAAGAATTCATTTGAACTACATAGGGAACTTTGTATTTTACTTTTGAGGTTCTAGGTTAATTGTTGGGTCCACTTTCTTCTTTTTATTCCCCACCCACTCCTTGCTCATATCTCATTTACATAGATTTCTGGAGCTAGCGCATTAGAAAGAAGTTAGGAGGGTTCTGAATCTACAGAGATGCCACAATCAGATTCCTTTGAGTAGTTCAGTTTTGGGCTGATGATCCACCTCCTTCCAGAAAATACCAGCAGTGAGATTCCTTTGAATATGTTCATTTTACATTTGAGCAGCTGGAGAATTAGCTGGCAATATATTACACCAGAGAAATATTTGGTATGACCCAAGCTTTCCTTTTTTATTGGCTGTGTGGTATGTAGCAGGGTAAGGTCACCCCCAAATCACACTTGTGTGGGTGAGCAATAAGCAGGTAACTCTGTGGTAAAAACCCACCACTTCCTCTTCAGCATATTGCACAATCACCTATAAAACAAATGGCTTTATTTTTGTTTTATTTCCATTCAGTTTTAAGAGCACTTGCCTTTTTTTCCTACTTAATTGATCAAACCATACAAGCTAAACTATTCAATTTCCAAGGATTGGTCACAGGCTGGATAACTATGGACTCATTCTTATAGTTAATGTAGACACATGACAATCCTTCTTGTTTCAGGTTTATAAGTAATATTACTCAAATTCACATTGGTTAAATTGTTAAGGTGAATTCTATTCTCCCTCATAATTTGGAATTTCTAATGTGAATTTTATTTTAACACTTAAAAGTTTAATACTGAAGGCAGAGATCTGGTGATAATAATAATTATGAAAGTTGAAATGGCTTTGAGGAGCTTAAGTAAAAGGAGAGAATTTATTTTTGAAATGTACTAGAATAAGGAACAGTGTGTCAGCATTCATGAGTTCCTTAACTAGTGCCATTAACTATTTCAGATTGTCCTGGTAAAAATTACTAAATATTTGTATCTGTTTGCCATTTGGAAAATGAAGGTGCATACCTAAAACAAAATTAACTTTGATTTTTTTTTTAATGGACAACTGACCTAAACAAAATTATTAAAAAACAGACAATTGGGGACAAATTCTTACATAAATAATTTCTCTGAGATTCCTTGTTATATTTTGCAAATGAATAACCATATCACTAAAAAATAAGTGGCAGAATTGGTATCATGATATGGCACATATAATAACTTCTGAAATAAAATATTTTAACCAGTTCACATTTACTAGATCATGAGAATATTCAATACATATATTTCAAAATAATTTAAGTGATAAAAGATGCCATACATTAAGGTTATATAATCCCTGTCTTCCTCTCTAAAGATTAAATTTTAATTCCTTTGTAAAGGTATATATACCTAACATTAGCTTAAGTCATATTAAAATGATAAAATCCTGTTATTTGTTTTTATATGATAAGGTATTTCCTAAGAAATGAGAAATTGGTCCCAAGTTATACATATTTTTAAGTTGTAATTTGATCTCAGTCAATTGCCCCATTACTAATACAGTGTACATTAATTTATTTGAATTGAATTTATTAAAAATCAAAGTCTTATGAAAATTAAATTTTTGATGTTTGTAGAGTTTTTAAAATGAGATGGTAATTGATATATTTCAGTTATATTTTAAAAGCAACGAATACAAACAAATACTCTTTCTAGACACATACTACACAACCAGAAATAGTAGTAATTTCTCAATCATATTATAATTTATATAACACTTTACAAAACCTGAAATGAATAGCAAGATCTGCTTGCACTTGCCATTATAAAGGATGAGGCTCAAAGGCGTTAGCTAAACACATTATAACTATGTTTTATAGAACTTGCTAAATAGTCTTTCAAGACTTTTCTGTTACAGTGGGCAAGAAAACACTTAACAGCTAGCCCAGACTAGGGTGAGGGAGGAAGGGAAGTAGAGGCAGGCAGGGGAATAAAGGAGGAGAGGCAACAGTGCCACGACTTTGATGGATTGGGTCCATGAATTCAGCTGCCATCGAGTGAGCTGAAATTTATTGGTCTTCTGTATGGGTGGATTTTTACTTTTCCTAGAGCATTAATGAGGGTGATGGGAAATTGCATAGGAAACATGGCTTGGCTAGACCTAATACTGAGTTTTTCTAACCCTCTTTATTACTAACAATTTTCTACAGCCTATACCACGATTGAACCTCTCCCTTAGGAATCTGAGATTGAGTTAATGCTACTTCCTGCTGAATTTACAATAGGTAGAGAAGAGAATTTATGGTTAGAAAAAAAATAATGTAAATTCTACTCGTATACAGATATTAGTGGTGACTGTTCATACTCAGTTTTATCCATAGCTTCACAGCCTCCAACTTAGCATCAGATAGACATTTAGCAGTTTTTCCACCAGGCAATACAATGTTGATTGATTAGTTGAAAAGGGATGAATGTGAAAATTCTGAACTATTTCCAAATCTAACTGATATAGTGTATTTATAATATATATCCACAGGCCAAAACTATTTATTCATCTAACATTGCTGAATACCTAGAACTACAGTAGACACAGTGTGAACTTATGGCTTGTGCCTTTCAGGAACGTACAGTCTGGTTGAGGAGACGAGTTGTACATGCATGGTAAAACAGAAAGCACTACAAAATAGGGAATAAAAACAGTTGTGACGCTAAATGCTTAAAGTATTCAGAGAATGGAGTGATTTCTTCTGGCAGAAGTTATTGAGATAAATTTCAAGAACGAAGGGGGCATATGAGTGGGGGTGAAAGAGTGTTTAGCTTAATATGTGCAAAAATGACAAGGATTTTAGTGAAATCGCCAAATAAAATCAAATATAATGAAAACACATTAGGACCAAATTATGCTGATACATCTAATAGGTTTTCACAGGGAAAGCCCAATATAAAAGAAGTTTTGATTCTATCTCCCCTAAAGTGAGCATGGAAAGGAGCTAGTTTCCTTTTAGATCTTAATTTCTAGAACACTTCCCAAACTTTGTAATATGAATGACATTTGTAGGCCATAATTCTGAACACTGTATTTCACAGAACGCATTTGTAACTGTAAGGCATAAAAGGTGATTGTTCATTTTATCTTATTAGAAGCTTCCCTGGCCTCCATTGCCGTGCTCACCTGGCCCCCACTTCATGCTCGAGTCATGCAGATTGGAGTTGACTCTCAATTACACCAAGTCTTTCTCCAAAGATGACAGTCCAAATACAGTAGAGATAAAATACATCAAGGTTTAAAATAGGCCCGTTCAGCCCCAGTGCCGCTTCATCATGAAATGATATAATTCACTGATGCCTCTGCCTAGCCTAACATATGTTCTATTCACAGCCCGCGTCACTCTTCATTTGTAATTATTTCCCCCTTTTTTTTCTTACCCCATCTTGTAATACTTTGCTTGGTTGAAGACAAATACTGAGAGGCAAAGAGTATTATCACATGATGACCTGTTCCAGGGTGTTAAACCCCTGTCAAGGTTTGATTTTAACATGGGGTATTGATGACAGTACATCAATTCAGGCATCATGTCCTGAATTAGACTATATTAATTATCACTTGAGTGCAATATGCATGAAAATGCCGTTTCATTGACTAAAAGGATCTGACTGAATAAAAATCCATTTCTCATCTGGTTGCTTATGAATAAAGACATTTTTTTCCCTTTGCCTAGGATTGTTCTTTATTAAATATGATTTTTATATGATTGTATGAATAAATTGTCTTGCCCAACAACAGAACTGGATAGTTTTAAACAAAGAAAATTTAATGGGTTGTCAACTCTTGGCAAGTCTCTAACAAAGTATTTATAGTTAATAATTTAGGCAGATTATTTATAACAATACTGCCAATAGAGTTCTTATTTTCAGCATTTATGAAGCAAAGATATTTTCAAATTGTTGCCTCCTTCATTTAAAGGAAATGAAAGTTATAATTTATAATTATTTTCACATGATGGAAGAGCAACAAGTTCTGTCAGGTAACAACTACATTTGAAAATAAAACTAATGTTACTCCTAACTTCTGAAAAGAAGACAAGCATATGAAGAGTTTCAATGATAGACAAAGTTAAAATTACTAAGTTCAACTAATGCACACTTGCATATATATAATACATCTTTGCTAGGGAGACAACTTGATAACAAAAACAAAAAATAACTGAGGCCTAACTTATACCACACAAAAACTCTAAGTACTTAACAATTTCTTTTTAGTTTTAACAGAAATATGTCGAGCTTAAAATAGGAATTTTCTAAATTTTCACAAGTTAGAATATATCTTAAAACTTTTTCCAATAGTATCTCAAAACTAATATAGAAGCCTAAATTTAAAATATGAAATGAGGAATCTTAAAGCCAAATTTCAGCAAAAAAGAAAAAAAGAAAATATTTACTAAAATATATATTTAATCAATGAAATCGGTTTATGTATTAGAAATCATTTTCAATTGCAATGAAAAACAAACCCCCTCACCCTTAAAAAAATAAATTGAAATGGTTCTAGCATTAATACCAGCATTTGTTAGTAAATATGATTCTACAATTTCCCCCAAAATGGCTTTTCCAGTAAAAATTTCATAGAGGGTCACATTGAATTTTGAAGTGGGAAATTTTAAAAGTTGGAAATATGAATAGAATGTTCAAATTCAACTTGGCAAGTTAAAGGAGTCATCACAACTAAAACAAGTCATTCCTATGTTCTTTCCAGTAGATCTCACAATTCTAATGTAGTTTATTAAAAGTTTTAAGTAGGTGATAGACGAAGGTGTGGAAAGCTGTGGTAATTCGTCCATGGCATGGCTTTCGTCCACCTCTACCTAACTTGTCTGTGGTAAAATGGGAGAGGGATTCCTAGTGTGTGCCACACACTAGAGTCACCAGGTTGAGGCCTGGCCACAAAGAGTTTCATTAGAAAAGTTGTATCCTAATATCGTGATTTTAGAAGGCAATTGATTTCTCACCATATACTCTGAATGGTAATGTTTGAATATTGCAATCAAAATTAGATTGTACCTAGAAAACAGAGCCCAGATAATACACATCTGGGATGTTTAATACACATCTAGGAGATATTTAATAAACGTCATCTTTGCTTCATGAGACCAAGACAAGTCATTTCTCTGAAACTAAAAAAATAATGCCTACCTCCCTGTGGATGAGTGGGATTATGCCCTGATGATGGTGATAAGACAGTGTGTAGGTGTGGGATAGTGTTACTCCTGTTTCCAGTCTGGTAAGTGAGGGAATAATCGGAGGGGAGACCCACGTCAACTGCAGAAGAGGTAACACTGGAAGGTGCTGACCTGGTTGACAAATGTTTCTAATAAAAATGTTTGTAGATGTCAATACTTGCTGGGTCTTATTTAACTGTATTATTATTATTCCTCCCTACAGTACACTTTCACATTTTTCCTTTTTCTGTCTTTTTGCTTTCTGGTTGGTCAGATAGTGATTTAAGCAAGCCATTCAAGGACCCCACTGGCAACAGTAAACACATACACACAGGTCTATATGACTGGCCTCGAAGGAAAAATATTTACTAATTTAAAATAACTACATTTGAATGTTAAATTAACCAGTTTAAAAATAAAAACATTTCAGAACTGAAAACACTCCATCCACCCTTTGCTATCATATTCTGAGTTCATAATTTTATAATTATCATAAGACAAAGGATGGTCCATAAAATCTTAAAAGCAATAAAAATACATTTGCTATTTTGCAATTAATAATGCAATTTCCTTTATTCACAAAATCCAAATCCTCATGAACCAAAGAATAACCAACTAAATTACCTGTTAACATCTCATACCATCAACAAGTTTTTAAAACATATATTAAAATAAAGGCTACGTTAAATGATAGGCCCTAACCTTTTTACTCCTCCAATACAAATTTCAATTTCAATTTACGGAACCAGAAAACATCACAATTATTGTTGTTCTAAGGTCAAAATATTGTGTTCAACAATAGAAAAGTAGAATTTAAGTTTTCATGTTACTTATTTTACTTTAAGTCACCAAATTTTGTCTCTAACTCATGCATATTAATAAAAAGATCAATTTTTTATGATCCATGTACACAGGCCAAAAGGCTTACAATTAACTTGTAAAACAAAAACTCTCTCTCTCTCTCTCTCACACACACACACACACACACACACACACACACACACGCACATGCACACACCTACATTTCTTCAGGGCTATAAAAAAAAAACAAACAAAAATCTCATTGCCCTCTAGTGAAAACGGCCCATCATATGACGATAATACCATCAGAATGCAGTGTTTCACAACCACCACAATGTAGGATTGACATATGACATTTATAAAATGTCAGCACCCCTCCCCCAATTTTTACAGCCTATTCCTCAGTAGGGTTTCACAATGTAAAATGAACCAAAGGCAACTGTGTGCTCATTAGCTGTGCCACTTCTGATACATTACGTCGATTGACAATGAACCACTGTGATATCAAAGTGCAGGTGTAAAAAATAATAAGGCAACTGCTTGTGTAACAAAATCTCACTAACTGAGAATGTGTAATAAATATGCAAGGAGGCAGTTTTTTATTCATTGAAAATGTGGCATGGTACATCAAACATAAAACCCAAGAAAGGGTTTTGACATGTCAAACTCAATTAAAATTTGTTTTCATGACTATCAACAGAGAGTCTCAGTAACTTATTTGTGAATGTAAAAGTGATTATGCAAGTACCAATAGAAGGATCCAAAGATATTAAGAGATTCAGACAGTGCCAGAAGCAAACTAACGCCTAAGTCTGCCATCACTTTTAATTTTAATAACTGATAGAGAACATGTCATAATGGAAATTATTTTAGTACACTTAAAACCCGCTTTAGACACCTTCTGCCTGTTGGAAGAATATATACATTACTACCTTTCCATGAACCGTGCCGCATCTCTCCAATGGCCCAGGATCTTAGTGTTTTTAAAAATCCCTAAGGGGGAAAGCTTAAAATAATTAATGTAATTAATGAAGCAAAACAGTGATAGCAATTGGAACGATGTAATATATATATATATGAACACATGACTGGTTTTCTTTTAGAGATAAAAAGGAGAAATATGAGATTCAATTGAGTTTATTTTCTAGAAAATTAATTACATCACTAATTCCCCAAATCAAGAATGTTTACATTTTATTGCCTTTGAGAGTCATCCAGACCAATAAGTATACCATTAAAACTATAAAATCCTGAACTCAGAAGATGATAAATACATTGGAAAAGTGTTTGTTTAGTTTTGACACGCCATCATCATTTAAAAATTGAAAAAATGATTTAGTGCAATGGACTGTCTGGAAAATTCCAGAACTGTATTAAAAAGTTATGGAAGTAACACCCATATTTTTTCACATGGGGGAGATGTCCCATTAGAACTTTTTATGAATATGAAATATTTTACTTTCACAGCATGTTAAGAATCCTGACCAGGCAGGTATGTTACTATTACATTCTGTCATTATATTCACTAAGCCCTCAGTTAAACTTGGTAATAAAGTTACTTAGATAAACTCTTTCCTTCTCAGTAATCTTTAATGGGTCATTTTGAGAAAATACAGAGGTATTAAAGGGAAATTATCTAGATGTCATTAACAATAATGATATTAATCTTGAAGTATGGATGTTGTAGCCATCACTCCTTTTCATAATTTGTTCAGGTGGTTAATTACCTTAATAATGATAATTGAAGAAGGCACAATAGAAAGAACACATCATAGTCCTGTTTTTGTTTTTAATAAACTAAAGTATATGGTTTACTTAGATTTCCTTAGTTTTTACCTAACACCCTCTCCCGTTCCAGAGTCCCACCCTGCACACCACATTACATTTATTAGCCATTCTCCTTAGGCTCCTCTTGACTATGCAAGTTTCTCAGACTTCCCCTGGTTTAGATGTCTTTGACAGTACTCCTCAAAATTGCCAAAGACACAGTCCTGGTTTTTAAACTGTAGTGTGCATCCAAATCATCTACCGAGCTAGTTACAAATATAGATGCCCAGGCCTCATTCTCAGGCCTCAAAACCTGGGCTCGGGTTTGTGCATGTGTATCCACCTCTACATGTCATTCTGACTAATACCAACACTTGCCGCCCATTCCTCAAGATATTGATAAAGAATTTAATATGATGTTACTCACATCTTCTCAGGTCGATTTTCTACAAACCTCTAGGTAGCCTACATTCCCTTGTTTACTACTGATAATCTTTAAGCCAAATCTTCCTTCTTTTCATAAAATAAAAGGTAAGGGTGGGGGCCTATGTGTTAAGAACACGAAGGAAAGTATTGTATAAAAGTACGCCACTTAGATCACTGTATTTGTAATCACCTTAGTCCCTCCCTTGTGCCGGATAGTGTGCCTCTTCTCCTCGCTTAGTCTTAGCCCCTGATCACACCCCCCACCCCACTAACCTGCCTCCTTCAGTCCAGTACCTGATGTTCCTCCAACTGCTATGGGTTTTTTTTCTTTTTCTTTTTTTATAAGTTTTAGGCATACAAAGCAACGTAATAGTTAGATATTTACACCCCTCACAAAGTGATAACCCCCCCACCAATCTACTACTCCTCTGACATTATATATAGCTGTTACAATACCATTGACTCTATTCCCTATGCTGTACTCCACATCTTGTGTGTGTGTGGGAATATATATATATATATATATATATTTATTTATTTATATATATGTATATATAAATATATATATATATGCACACACACACACGCGCACACACACGCACACACACATATATGTATATATATAAAATTTGATTATAGCTGACATTCAATAGTATTCTACTTCAGATTCAGGTATATAGCTCAGTGGTCAGGCATCTACAGAGTCTATGAAGTGATCCCCCTGATAAGTCCAGTGCCCATCTGGCACCTTATATAATCTTTACGACATTGTTGATTATATTCCCCATACATGTACAGCTGCTATGGTTTTATAACTCAAATTTCAAAAATGTTTTCCCTGTGACTGTGCTGCAAAGCGAAAGGAATCAAGGATTATTCCTTCCTGTAGATTATAAGGCCCACTGCAACCCGGCTTCAGTCTATCTTTCCAGCCCACTTCTACTCCATCCAAATGGTTTGCTCATGGTCTCCCCAAATGCCATAAACGTTTCAGCTTTTGGATCTTTGCTGACATAATTTGCTTTATGCTAATGATCATCCTTATAAATCTTTGCCCATCTTAACCACATTTCATCTTGCAAATTCCAGCTCAAGCTCCACTTCTTCCTGGACTAGACTACTCCAGACCAAAATGAGAGACTGCCTTGCTCTAGATCCTCATAGAATTTTCTGCCATTTGGCACTTAATACACAATATATTTTCATTACCTTAAATTTTTTTTTTCTGCCAAATATGGTTATATTAAAAGCAGGACCTCCACCCTCCATCTTTTCAATTTCCTTCAGTGCTTTTTGGGAAATATTTATTGATTGGTATTTTAGAATCACTTTTTTAGTAAGACACTAAGAATCAAATTGATCTTGGTAGACTAAAAGAGCTACAGGATTAAAGAGTACTGGTCTTTTTCATTGCAGATAAGCAAGGGTTTAATCATTTGGCGAAGAGTGAATAGGGATTTTAAAGGGTTTTTCTATACTAAATCTTTCAGCATCACTGCAACACAGACAAATTCAGATGTTACTCATGGTAAAATGAGATTAAATTCAACAAGCATTTATCGAGGGTTTCTGCTATATTCTGACCTCAGGTACCGGAGGGGCAGTCACTCCAAAGCCCCTCTGAACCTGACACAGTGCTTTATATCTATCACACTAGGAATTTCTTCTCTATTCTAAAACTTATTTAAATTACACTTTAAGCACTTGTGGAGAGAAAATGATTAGATGCAGCCTCTTATCTCAAGGAGCTTTGAATTTAGTATTGGTTTAAAAGATCAAGCAGCCACTCAGTTCACTGGACGGAAGTTAGTAAAATTCCAGAAGGAAATGAAATTTATTGAGATAATATTTAAAGCATAATGGTATATGTATTTGTGCAGAGAAATGTAAACATACATGTAAAAGACTCTAGATATTCTACATATAAAGCACAAAGTTCCCTGCTGAATGCAAGGAATGTTTGTGTTTTAAGATGGGATTTTTTTTTAAATTTGTTCAGTCAATATCGGAGTGAGTACCTGTCTTCATTCAGTCATTCCACATGTAGGTGAGAGCTGCCTTCATGCAAAGTGTTTCCTTCCATTTGGCCTGAGATAGTCAGGTGCTCAAGTTTAAAGGGCCTTTTGGCCATTGCTCCTTTTCGTGGGATGGGGCTGAATAAAAATCCTGCCCATTTAGGCTGAATAAAAATCCTGCCCAAATTCTTCCACCCCCAGAGAGAGAAGTCTTTGCCATAGACCATGGCACTGAAATTGGATTTAAAGACCACATATACCTTGTTACCAAATATCAACTGAAAGCTTGAAATGGGCTGCTTCTATCCTCAGTGCTCTCTCCCTTCACTCTGCTCTGGTCATGCTCTTGTATGATTGACATTCATTATTCTCTCACCCACCACATTGTAGACTCCTCTTTGGTATAAACAATAATACTTTATTATGTCGTATCATCCTCAGCAATTAGCATAGCGCTCTGCACCAAGGTATTTGATAAATTCTAGTTAATTGCTGAATAATTTAATTGAAAACTTGGTTCTAAATGTGGTTGTTTCAGTGATGGTAGTGTGGTATATAAAGATGCATAAGACACAGTTCTGCTCCCAAGGAATTTCCATTTTACCTGAGATAAAAAACACATTCTTAAATAACTGCAACACAAAGTATGAAGTGATAAGGGTCACAGAAATGGTGCAAAGGAAGTGGTATGAGCATTCAGAGGAGGAAGAGATTACTTCCAGCTGTTCAGTGTCCAGTGTCCAGTGTTCTGTTCAGGGCAGTGAGGATTACAGGATAAAAGAGATGGGGTTTGCTGCAACTGGATACACAAATCACTGGTGGGATGAAACAAACATGCAGTTCTGGTTAAATAAAAGTCCAAAGATGCACATATCAAATCCAAAATGAGTGGTACATTCAGTGCTACACTGTCTGTGAAAGAGATACCCGTGGTGCAAGTGTGTTTGGGAAAGGCTTCATGGAGACACTTGGCTTTGAACCTTCAACAATGGACAGAATGATGAGATGAAAAAGGGGGATTTGAGACGTAGGAAATAACACTGGCAATATCTCAGAAAGGAAGTTGAAAAAAGGAGATGCTATGCAGTTGCTTTTCTTTGTAAAAACCAACCATCTGGAGCCCGAGGTTATGACTCATCAATCCTCTTCAATGAGCCCTAAACAAGAAGAAGCAAGGAGAGTGATGAAGCCTCCTGTGGTAGAAACAGCAGAGAAGGTTTGAGTTGCTCTGTTAGTGGACAAATATCCCTGAATGTCTTTAGGCTTTGACTTGGGAATGTGATGGTGTTCCTTCTGTTCCCTTGATCCTGCCACCTCATATGAATCTATTAAAGCCATATCCCATATTTTAACTCACTTCTGGCCTCTGACCCTTGTGCTAGATAATTGACATATTGTGTTAAACATTCATGAAACTGGATATAAGAATCCTTTTCATGAAAGATTAAAAAATGCTATAAAATAATTGTGAGAAAGGAAACTGGCTATGTATACTAAGGTAATATTAATCAGGAAAAATCCAAGGTATGACTGTTCCATCTTAAGGAAATATAGATAAAATGTATTTTTTTTCCTCTCTGTAAAAACTCTACATTTTGCTTGTTACAGCTCCCAGATGATGAATCCTTACATTTCAGTATATTCTTCTCACTGAAATAGAATCAGGCACTTCTCCTCAATCTCTCCTGGCTCTTATTTTGAATGGCTTCAAGATGTAGTTAAAATGTTTCCCCCTCCTCAGTTTTATGTTTTGTCATTGATATATTTGCAAAAACCAGAGTTCTTATTGAGTTTAATAAATTTGTTTTTATACATGTTCTTCCAAGTAGATTTTTAAAACAACAAATTTTTATTCATAGTAAAATCATGTCATTATTTTTATCTTGAGTGGACATAAAAATGTAAAAGTAACATGGAGGAAAAACTGTAGAACATGGTCAACTATTTAGCATACCACAATAAATTATGTGAAAATAAAATTACTACAGAAGTAATTTTTCTTATCAACAAGCTCTAAGTATTACCTAGAGTAAAGTTGTCCCCAGAAATTATGTGGTAAAAAAAAATCTGAGAACTTATTGAATAAGAAATGCATATGAACTCTACTCTAGATTTCTGTTATAATAATTTGGAAAGATTTTCAAAATCCATTATATATAATGTATAATGAAAGCTTCTAGTTTCGTTTTGAAAAGCTTCTTGTCATTTGCTTATTTCATCAGAAAAATCAGACAACCATAAGATTTTTATAATGGGTTCCTTAATTGTACTTAATATGACTAACTATATATGGAAGACACATAACATCCATGTATTTATATCAAAATAGCATGAAAACTGTGGTGTATATTAAAAGCACGCAGTATCTACTTTTGCTTTGTAAAATTATAGGAATTTGTAAATAGCAAGGGTGACCTCCAGTGTGCAATAGGTTTATGCCATTGCATTTTTTCAGTAACAGAAAATGTGCATTGGTTTACTCCAATTCTCTAAGAGTGCTAAAGATAAGGAGAAAGGGAATTTTCTGTGTCAAAATGAGTTTGTAAGTTCAAAGCAATTTGCTGTGTGTGTGTGTGTGAGTGTGTGAGTGTGTGTGTGTGTGTGTGTGTGTGTGTGTGTGTGTGTTAAGCTTATGATGTTGCTTGGAACCCGAAAAAAACAAAAACCTTGGGAAAAGAATCTGTGACTAAAAAAAATAAGAAAATTATTTTTCTTATATATGATCTGATTAAGACATATTCATTAAAGCTTTGAAGAATAAGTTGAATTTACATTTTTTGAAATGAAAATTCAAAAAGGACATTCTTTAAATGTGATGTACTGCCATGCAAATAGTGAAACCACCTGACATATTTCTATACACTGATACCGACACTTATACCAAATAACAAACTAACACCACCAAAAATAAAACTTAAAAAGCCTTTTAGAAAGTCTTCAAGATCAAAAGCTTTTCACTGGAGATAAAATTTCTTTCTATGAAAAGCTAATGGCTTGCCACAGTGTATAATATAATTTCTATTTGTCTCTAATCTCAACACAATAAAAACTATTCACATGAAAAGAAAAAAGCATGATGCTTTCCTTACAAGCCAATTCAACATCACTCACTTCATCTTTTACACTATAGATAATACAAATCATCCAAAACTACTTGGGAATTTTTCTTTGCAGATTTTATTTTCATTTCTTTACTTGGCGAACAACCTAAACTTTGGGGGAATGAGGTTTCCTTTCAAAGGATTTTGTTAGTAAAACATCAAGTTCTGCCTTAGCTAACCAGACCACACAAAAGATCTAATTATATGGGTGCCCACCAGAGCTCCTGCCTGTCAGAGTCAGTGTCACTCAAGCTCTGTCACTCTTTCCATTAGGCCTATCTGCTTTCAAAGGTCTAGGCCGTGGACGTTAAAAATTTGCTCCAGGCTGACTCTTGGCATAAAAGGTATAAGGCTGAGAAGGAATTGCTTTTTATGAATATTCATAACAATCAGAGTGAACTTCTTAAGTTCCTAGACAGGAAAAGGTGTTCATAACTGCATGTGATATGGTTTGTTTATGTAATTTATAATACAAATGGTGTATGTGTATCAAATATTTACTACTAATAGAATATAATTAATGAATTACTTAAAATTCACATTGGTGACAATATGCTTTAATTTTAATAAACTATGAAATTCCCAAGTATGGTATAATCTAGGGAACAATAATTATTCCTTTGGACTTGTTATGATCTATCATGTCAAGAGTCTGTGTGCTACCTGCTAAGAAATGCCTGAGCAGTCCCTGACATGATGGACCCTAATGGTTCCAGAGGAGCCATTATCGTCTATTGTGTCAATATTTTGCACACTAAAGAGGATCCACAGAAGAGTTCTAAACCAGGCCTTTGCATATCAGACAGTAATGATGACTCAATCTATTATGTCAATAATATGGTATAAAAAAGTCATTCTCCTGAATGTAAACAATTACAGTCTTAGGCATGTTTTGTCAATGATCTGCTTAGAATATTCTTTGAGTACTCTCAGAAGATAGCATCTCTCAAATCTTGCTAGAGTAAGTTTTTCTTTATTCTGAAAATTTTCTTCATTCTGAAAATGTCATTTTAAATGTGGCAAATCAATCTCATAAAAATGTTTGGATCAAAAATTAAATTCACCCAAGCAAATTATTTTCACCTCCTCTTAAGTCAAATTATATTCTCCAGGGTCCCCCCAAATATTTTAGATAACTTTGTAAATAAAGAATATACCTTTTACTTTTCTTTCTGGAGGAAACAAATCAAAATTATCTATGCAGTTTTGACCTTAAAAATTCACACCAATACATGTAGGTACCACCAAGGGGCTCAGCATTGAAAGTATATAAGTACTCATTACATTCTTTAATTAAAAGAAGAATCAGGGTTTATGTTTATTTTTGAAGCTATCATAAATAATGATTTTATTTTTGGAAAAATGATTTGTTAACATGTCTTAGGATTTTACTTTGAGACACCTTGGAATGTGGATTATATCTTTAAATACTAAGAATTATTAGGTGATGCATGAGAAAGCAGGGGTTATCTATAAAATAATATGTAAGCAAGAAAAAGCATCATAAAGTATTAAAGTACAGTCCAATCTAACTTCTTTTAAAGATGCATTTTAAGACCAGGAAGAAGAGAGTAATTTTTATGGCTTAATATTAATAAATTGACTTCTCATCCTAGTTATTTGTTTAAAACCTGCACTAACAAAATGCCAGCTATATTCATGTACCAAGTTTAAGATCAAGAATTTAAAAAATAGTATTAAACGCCTTACATTTAAAATAGGAATTCTAATAAAATGTCTCCTTTCGTAATTATATACAAATGGATTAAGTATCATAAAACGTAGAGTGCTTTTTTGTGTGCATTGATTTTTAAGAAATAGTTTCTCAGATGTGTCAGACATGCTTAGATTTTTGAGTAAGAGAATTTTTTTTTTTTTAATCTTGGCTCTGTTCTTATAAAGCAATGTTTTGGCAAAGTCGGCAAGTTCCTTAAATGAAGATCTTCCCCCACCACCCCCGCCTTCTGGGTATCAGGAGACCATTTTAATTCACTCACCAGCTAAATTCTCAAAGGGACTGGTGTATATGGTAACATAGGAGCCAATATCCTAGCTATCAGTTTTCATACAGCCTAGCTGGACCTTTACATTACGGCTGCCCCACATTTATTGTTCTTTCATTGCATCTGTCAGCATTTCCTGACAGCGCATTATGGAGCACATGGCTACAAAGTCAGTATCAATCAGTCCACGATCATGCAGATATAAGTAGCAGACTATTGATAATGGGCCTTAAATCAGATCATCATGGTTTAAGCATAAGGTTCTTAAAAGGCAGCAATCTCACAAGAACTCCCACTTGCCTGTACCTGTTACAAACACTACAAACCAGTTTCTGAAACACTACAAACCAGTTTCTGCATCTACCACCTACAACTTTATTGAAGAAAAAAAAAAAAGGATCTATTAAACACACATACACCGTAACATACATCACCATGTAAAATGAAGCATGAAGTGAAAGTCACTATGAATATAACTTTTATTCTCTCTCTTTAAAACAATGCGCAGAAGTAATATAGACTATCTCCCTTTACATTACTGAACTCAGCCTCCCAAGCCCCACATACACTTCTCATTGATAACAGCAGTATTGTTGTGTTTCAGAAATGTCTTAGTTCAAAAGCATTTCAACTTGATTTTGCCATTTAACAAAAAAAGTGAGAGAATTCATAGTTTAGAGGTATGCTACACTAAACTCAAGGTACCATGTTAAAAACAAAGGCATCTAATTTTTTCCAGACATAAATAATAAAACAACACAGGAGTTGCATGCAAATTTAGTAACATGAAATTTAAGGTGATAAACAGAATGGAGGCTGGCTTCTTGTTTAGTATTCCTTAGTTATCACCATAATTGCTGCATGTCTGTCATCACCAGCAAAAGAAAAAAGTGTCTTTCTCAGCTGCTCTCCTGCTTGTTTTGTTCGCTGTATTCTTGTAAAGTGGGAGAAAATAAGTGTCATTTAATGAATAGTGCTATTCTTTGTCTGACAGCTTCATATCTGTTAGGTGTAGGAGGCCTAGTACTTTCTTTTCTGATAATGTTTTTGACAGTGTGCTAAATTCCTCCCCCCAAAGGCCGGCGTGTATATTCTGCTAAAAGGGGCTTCATCTATCCTGAATGGGTGCCCTCTTTTAACCCCCTTCAGCTTCTGTTCTTACATTAATTGAGCTGATCAGATTGAGCATATGAATTTGTCTTTGATGTATTCGTATGTTTAGTTGACGTTGCTCTCTCTCTCATTGGCAGCGGACAGAGCTCTCAGACAAATAGGACTGTTGCCATGGTAACAGGCAATAGCAAGGGATCTCTTGAAAAATATTTTTATTTCAAAATTCAAACTGGAAAATTCTCACTGGATATGGTTCTCAGTTCTAAACGTGTCATATCTAATGATGAATGCAATTAGGAATCCCACCAGTGTTTTAAATAATAAATTAGCCTAATTTTCTAGGCCTGGCATGATGACATACAAATACTAAAAAGGCGTCTTCTTTTTTAAAATCCATGACAAAGGACTTATTAATGACTTTTGTTCTTAGGATTTCAAATTAAAACGGATGGTAGGCTAATGATAGCGCTTTCTATCTGCTGAAAACCAGAGGGCCTAGAGGTAAACTTATTATTTTTTTTTAAAGAAAACACTTCAAGCTGCTCTGATATTTGGTTATTTCATAAAAAAAAAGCAGGTGTAGAAATCCTTCTATAAATGTTGAAAGCTATAGCAGTTGGTAAATCTCAGTGGATAAAAAATGCCCACAGCCATTTTTAATTACTGAGCATGAAAAAAGGGATAGATGGTAAACATAAGTTTTATAGATCACTATCATCTTACAATGGTGGAGTTTTAAAATTCTTACCATTTTATCTGAAACAAAGAAAATTAGAAATAAATACTTCAATATGACATAAATTTTAATTATTTTTAAAACTTAATTTATTCACGATTATACAATTCCAGTTATATTAATTATGGTTTCTCCCAATGTGGGGCTCAGAGAACAATACAAATCACTGTACAGTTGGACATTTTCAAGGATCTGACAATGTGTAATCACATTATAAAGAGGGTTATTAAAAACCAACCAAAATTTTCTATTCCTTAAACTCTTTATTTTTAGCATGTTTTCAGTTCTTCGCTATCTGTTATTCACTGTGTTATATGTGAAAATGCAGAATATAGCTTTTTGATATTAGTTGGCTGGCAATGGTACTACGTTCTTTAATTTTGTAAATGTGGTAAAACAGACAATATGATAAAATCTAGAAAACCTAGGTATATTTTGGGTTTGGCTGAGGAAATCAATCTTGTTCAAACTTTAGAATGTCAGCACACAAAATAAACCAACAGAGGTTAAATTGAATCCAAATGTAATGAGCATCTATCTATAATACGTGAGTATTCCCATAAAGTTAAATATGACTTTACATATGTCCATATAAAAAAGTTTGTGTTTGAAGCAAAAGAGAAAAAAGCTAAACCTATATTAACAGTCACTAATTTCTATACTTTTATTATTATTACTTTCTGTATAATAGTTTTGCTACTACGGTCTAAATATGATATGACTATTATTTTATTTTAGGTTGTTACTAATCCACCTGAAATACTACTTTTTTTCCCCTCAAAAATTGAAGTGCAATAATTTCCAAAATACAAAAAATAAATTAAAATTAAAAAACACTTTGGTATATGAAAAACTGGAGGGACTAGCAAAGAACATCGATGCTTCTATTGGTAAGTCAACATTTCTCCCCTTAACTATAATTCTGGTCTATTTCATAAAAAAACCCACAGTGAAGACAATAAACCCAAAACAACTCCTGAGTTTCCTGGATATCTTTGGCCTCCTGAAGCTCTCCTGGAAGGTGAGCACATACCTGGGAGGTCCAGGTATGCCCCTCACCCCACATCGCTGTCCGGAGGGACAGTCACTCTGTTTATATAGAAACAGTCAACTGTGATGAAGGGACTATACTGTTCTCCCTCAATGGCGTTTTAGTTGTTTTTCTAAGTTGGGGAACTATATCTTCTTTGCACTTTTTTTAGAGTGACTAATAACAATTTTTAAATGTTTCTTTGGGCCGGCTGAGTGGCGCGTTGGTTAAGAGCTGGCTTGGGATGCCACAGGGCCCCGGTTCAGATCCCACATATGAGGGCCAGTGACACTGCCCTCCACAGCTAAGATGCTGAACAACAGCTCGACCTGGAGCTGGGCTGCTGTGAGTTGCCATCGATGGCGTAGGCTGCAGCCCCTGCTGCAGTGGGTTGCCATAAACTACTGTGTGTAGCCAGCAGCCACCGTGAGCAGCTGTCCAGAAGCCCGCAACTGATCTGCCTCCCCCAGGAAGAGCGCAATGATGGTGCCAACTTGGACCAGTGAAGCAACGTCCTCCACAACTAGACTGAAGAACAAAAGGACAGCAACTTGTCTGTTCCCCTTCCCCCAATTCCCCAATTAAAAAAATCTTAAAAAAAATTTTTTTTCTTTTATTTTTTTTTTAAATTCAAGGTAGTGAATTCTTATCACACAAAAGCCAAAAAAATATTTTGAAAGCAGCACTTCATCCCCAAAGCTAACTACCCTTAAAAGAACTGCCACCTGAAAGTCAATAATTGGTTATACACCCTCTCAGACCTCTTTGTATTAAAACCATCTGAAGGCACTGCATTTCATTTACTCTCTCTCTACCTTATGACCCATGATAATAAGTGGTACAAGAAAGGAAAAATGAAAGCAGAAAAGCTTTTTTATTTCTTTTCCCTCTGCCTAAATTAGATAGTAAGACATGTGAAGTAATGCTGCTTCACCTCTTAGTCATCAACAGCCAGGCCCTAGAGCAGGGAGGAAGTAAATTCAGGCGGTTCCCTTCCCAGCACTGTCATGGCCCTCTAAGAGACTGGAAGTCACAATCCTCCATGTCCTCCCAGTCTTCCACGGCCTGGGAGCCACTTCCTTGATGTGACTAATGATCCAGAAATGATAGTGCAGGCTCCTTGCTGGAGTCCCATATTGTCCTGTTGGGTTGTAAAAGGAAAGCCCTGCCTTTAAGCGTTTAGAATATTTTGAAAATACAAAGCGTGATGATGCCAGTTTCTTCCCTTGCTCAGTACTGTACAGATCTACTCCAAACACAGAGGCTCACTGATTTTGGCACTCAAGGCTTAAATCAGCTCCATAGGCATTCCGCAAGCCAAAATGAAAGCTAAACGCGTTGTTACTGAAACCTATGCTGCATGCCGTAACTCCAGGGATATAACTTAAAGACAATTTACCTCAGAAATCTAAGGCAGCACAGGGCAGTGGAAAGAGACCTAGATTTGGAAGCAGAATGACAGGGTCAGACATTTCTCACCAGCACCCAGACCTTAAGTGACCTTCCCAAGCCATTATGTCTTCATCTATAAAATAGGGATCATAATATCAGCCCTCTTCCTAGGGTTACTGTGCAGTGAAAATGAGATAACACATATGAATGTGCTTTAAAATAGATATAGATTGTACCTGAACCCTATATCCTTTATATTTTAAAAATTAGAATCAAGCATATTGATTTTGCCATGTAAGTTACATTTCTCCATAAAAATCTTCAATTTATACATATCAAGTTTTATAATACATCAAATTAAAATATAAAACATTGATTTTTAAAACATTATTATGAAAATTGTTTGTTTTAGAAATTATTTAATTTAAAAAAATGTCTGATTCCTACATGCCATTTCTTTCTGCAATGGAATATGCTTTTGAACTCATTAATGTAGAAAGTAAGAGATATTAGAGAAAGACTTAGTCAAGGGCAAAAATTAAATGTTCTGTGATTCAGTAAATTATAATTAAATAAAACTAAGAGCCTTGTAGAACAATTGATTTTGATATAAAGTGTCTAGTTTTCATATTTCAGAAAATGATTATCTGAATGATAGATTTATCACTGGTAATTATGTCTATGGTAGATTCTGTATAAATATGTATGCTACATCTATATACATATAATAGACATAAAATAAGGCAAGATGGCTATAAATACACAAAGCATTCCCTCAATTATAAATAATGTTCTGAAAGTTTGTTAGTAAATTGCGTATTAAAAACTTGGGATATATTTTCTCATAGAAACAACATTAATGTGATGTGATGGGTCCAGGCTACCTCAGAAAAAATCCATTTGGCCAATAATTTACCATACAGATTAATAACAAAACATAGAGAAGTATTTTCTATAGAAAATACACACCTCCCCTTGCTGGTACCCCAACCCCAGGCTCTTCCGCTTAATATTGGAGAGTCATAAAGGGCGAGTGCTACAATGTGCTGAGCTCTGAGAGTACAGAGAACAGATGTCAATTTACTTACTTTTAGAGAAAAAATCAAACTCAAATGATCAGGAATAGGAATAAGGAATGGAGGCAGAGATTATATATGTTATTTTCTGGTATATAATAAAGGGTTTATATTAGCCAAAAATAACATTAAGTAGAAGAACCAAGGAGGCTGGGATTTGTGGGGAGTGAGAGGAGACCGAGAAGTTGGGATTGCACCAGGAATGTTGGCAACCGTGGCAGCCGTGGCAGGTGGAAAAACAGGAGAGGCTTAAGAGGAATATTTCCTTCCGGACAGCACCCCTCTTGTCCCCACAAAGATTGTCCAGGGTTAGTCTTAATCCAACCCAAGAGAAAAATGAGAAGCACCATGAGGAAGCTGGGGGTAAGGAAGGTGAATTTCTGTAGATGGTAGTATGCAGGCAGGTATTGAGGGAGAAAGGGAAAGGGAACAAGTCCAGGTGCAGAGACCAAAAAGGAGAAGGAGGGAAACCCAAAGTCATGAGCTGTCTGGTAACATCTGTGATCTAAGTGACAAAGTGAGAAGGACTCAAGGGAGACGGATGGTGGCACTTGATCACTCCCTCCCTCCGATCCTCACTTGGCTCTCTGGACACCACTTTCTCCTAGTTTTTCCTACTCTATTGACCATTCTGTCTCAGTGGCCTACCTGGATCTTCCTCCTTCCAAATTCTCAATGGTAGGGTTCCCTGGGCCTCAGCTGTCAATCAAGATGATCCTAATCAGTTCCAGCATGGCTAGAAAAACAATCTGAAGTATGATCACCGCCACAATAACTCCAACTCCAACCTCTCCTTTCAGTTTCATACTACTATGTCCATCTCCTACTCCTCCTAGATGCCTTAAAGGCAACTCAAATGGAATATGTACAAAATATAATTCTTGACTTTTCCTCCCAAACACAATCCTCTCCTACGTTTCCTCATCTCCACAAATCACACCCTCATTCACAGAGTTGTTTAGGTCAAGAGCCTGAAAGCTAGCCTTGATTTGTTCCTCTTACACCTTGCACTCAACCTATCAGCAATCCTTTGAGTTCTAGATTTCATATGGTGCAACTTAGTGTCTTAAAAATAGATGCCAAAGTTTAACCACTTCTTACCACCTCCATCAGCTCAGTTCCACGTGGGACTATTGTTGCAGTATTCTAATTTTCCTCTTCCCGTCTTTTCACTCTTAGAGTCACATTACATTGCTTCAAGCTCAATACCCTCCAAAGATTTCTTATCATAGAAAATCGATGCCTGCCTATGCAGTCTGGCCTCTGCTCACCTCTTTGCCCCCGTCTTCTTTCTCTCCCTTCACTCATTTCGCTCCAGTCACGTGGAGCTTGTTTGTATCTCTGAACAGAATGGCACATGCTGTTCCCTCTGCCTGATGTGCTCTTCCCCAGAAATATTCATAGCTTGCTCCCTCAGGTAACACAAATATCACTTTCTCATAGATTCCTTCCCTAGCTACTCTGTCTGGCTGCCTAACCTCCATATCCTTACGTGCTGTAATTCATTGCCTTTATCACTATCTGACATTATGTTACATATTCATCAGCTTATTGCCTACAATATCATTTGAGTATAAACTTTATGGAGGTTAGGGTTTTGGTCTCTACTCCCCTACCTCAACCCTAAAATAGTCCTGACCCAGTAGGTACTCAGTACTTTGACGCCCCCAATTTTTTGTTTTGCAATGGAAAAATAGTAGTCACTCATATTGACATATAAAATCCTGTTTTACAGAGAAAAAAAACTGTTGTTCTATGGCTTTTCATCCCTCTTTCAGAATACAATTTGCATGATTATTTTTCATACAGTCATTTTCAAAACGAGTTGGAGTTTTCAAAAGCAGTTAAGACATTTAAAAGTAAGTACTTTCTAGAAATATACACTAGGAGAAGGAAAAATGAAAAGGCTGACAAATTCTTTACTCTTATATTTTTAAAATGTGTTCTGAGATGTAAGAAGTAATTATGTAACTCTTCCTACAGAGATTTTTGTTAAATAATTTACTACTTGACAGTTTGTGTCACAGTTTTTCACACTATACGTGGAGTTATGAATGAAACTATAAACGGCCTACTACTATGATCTAAAGCAGAAATTCCAAGGGTAGGGTACAGAAGAAATTCCACGGGTAAAAAGTTCATTTATATTAATGGGCTAAATCCCATAAAGCTATTGGCTATCCAGAAGTATTTTGAATAAATTCAAAAGCAGTTAAAGAGTTACAAAAGTGAGCATTGCATTTTATTTATTCAAACCATGAACTCAAAGTAAATGGCATAAATACTACTAATTAAAAAGCTGATAGAGAGCTGACTTTGTGCTAGGAACTATTTAGTCTTTCATTTGATAAATTCATCGAATCCTTGCAACAACCTTACAAAGCAGCTCCATTATACAGATGAAAACACTGAGGCATTAAAAGGTTGGCTGTTCAAGGTCAAACTAGAAGGTGGCAGAGCTGAGATTTTTAACCTAAGGAATCTGGCTCAAGAGCATGTAATGTAAACTTGACTGCCATGGAGTTACACTGCATGCTGTTTGCTCCATGATTTCTGCCAGCAAAGTGTATTTCAGTTAACAAAACAGAGGTTTCTATATGTAAAGTTAGATGTATATAATTCCTAGGAATATAATATTTTATAATAAAAATTAAGTTACAAATATTATAACATAAAATTTCATCATTAAATTTATTTTGTACCCTAAATTCCAAACAAACTATGGACATCTTACAACACACATCTATAATTTTAAATTGGTTTTTACATAACCTGGACAGGTCAAAAACCACACAAAAAAATTCAGTGGGCAATGCTAATGATGAGTTTTGCTTTTAGGGACTAAGAGATTAGAATTTTGTTGACTATTCCCCTGTTTTCTAATAACTGTGAGATCATTCTCATTGAAAAGTAGAAATCACAGAGATAAAAAATTGTTTCAGGCTTTGAAACTCTTTTTGGAACAGAATAATGCATGTGTACTAAGTCACAAGAGGCACAGTTTTCTTAACCATCTACATTTTAATATCTTACATTTCTGTGTCATTGATATATTCTCCTTTTTAAGTAGACAATATAAAAAGACCAAAAAATAATAGTTTGCAATAATTTAAAGGGTGCCCAAACTATCAAAAACTAATCAAGGCTACCCATATATAAACTACCTGCCAAATAAGGCCATCATCTATTAAATATATAAGCTAATAATTTTAAAAATCGCCATAAACTTCCTATATGTTATTATAGATTGTCCAACACTGCATTCTGCAATCATGCTTTGCACTCCAGCTGTAGCAGTAAAATTACTGAAACTGTAATTCTCTTAATATTTAAATAATATATTAAAATTTAATTTTCAGCACCTGGAAGAATCTGTTTGTGTGCCAGCAAATGAGGTAGCTGGGCCTGGAGCTCTTATACATATGGGACTCAAAAACAACCTATCACAAATAATTACTAAGCTAGAGCAGCTGTAGTCACCACAGTAGTCATTTAAAAATCAGGTCAAAGTTGCTTGAATTATTTTCCATTTTCAAGATACTGTGTGCATAAATTCTGCAGTGTTTATCTTTTTATATTTCCTGCATTTTGTAAAATTTCTCTTTTACTGGTAATTGTAGATTGGAGTGGACGTGGTACCAAGATTCAGCATCTTGTGAATTTGTTAAGTTGGGCACGGTAAAAAAATTAAGCTCCTGATCTCTCAGGTTCTTTAAATGGCTGATGTGAATGTGCTGATCCAAAAGCATATGTTAAATCTGTTCACAGGAAGGATTATGTATTCTGCAAATAAACAAACAACAATAATAAGTATATTTATTGCTGTAGGTATATGGCTTTCCACACATACTGTCTGTGTATAAAATGGGCCAAAATATAAACCATACATCATTTACAAGATATTCTTTAATGTATTCTCGCTATATTTTTGAAATCATGATGTCAACTGGTCCATGTATAAAAGAAAATAATTTAAAATTTTTCATTTATTAAATTTGAACAAATTACTGGGAGAGAGGACTAGTGAACTGAAAATTCTAAACATTTCTTTATTTTATACACTTTCATTCACACCTAAGAAAATAATACTGTTTTAAAGAATGTCTTATATAGACACAATTCCTAAATTCACAACCCTATCTGAAATTGGGTAGGTGTTACATCTCTCCTCTTCCATCTCTTAGCATTCCTGACATACTTACTGAGAAACAAAAACTCAGGAGAGCATGGGACATCGTAGGATTTTTACTGTCACTTTAGTGAGATTCACTTTACTTTATCCCAAAGCTCTAGAAAAAAAGAAAACGAATTTGAAGAGTGTATTTAGTAAAAGGATGGCACTGGTAATAAACTCCTTTCAAACAGAAATTTTAATTGCTTTGATTTAGTTTTAGATTTCCAATCAGATTCTTGGATATGGAAAAAGGTTTAAATGTCTGTTTTAGTAAAGCATCGAATGACATCCTACACCTGATAGTTCAAAAGAAAATAAGTTAAGATTTTTTTGTTGGAGGAAAAGATGGGGATTAGGGAATAGGAAAAAAAAAAAAGGTTCCAAGAATTTATACACCATTACCTTCAATCATTTTGATGCAAGTCATTCATACCACCACCATGCTAACAAGACATCCAATTTACTAAACAATGAATACTGAAAATACATTTAAAAGGTACAAATGACTGTCCAAAGAATGACACTGAAAAATATTAAGTAACAGCTCTACCTCAAGATAAGCCTCACCATTAAAGAGTTTTAATGAAGAGAGCCTTCAAAGGCTAAATCAGGAGGCATTGATTAGATTGCCTCTAACTTTGTGTTTTGACACCTTCGTCTTTCGTGGCATTATATTGTCTCTGTGCATCTTACAAAGGAAGCATTTTACTAGGCCCACACAAGAACAGGAGACAGCAATGCTTATAAAAGAGACTGTCAAGGGTGTGAGCCAAAATGGGTCTCATTTGGATTTCAAGAGAAGAAAACTCCTAATGCATTTCATTACAATGTATGTGAACCTCTGAAAAGAAGGATGGATTGGGATTCTCATCCCTATTAATTTATTGAAATGGATTCAGTTTTTTCTTGTATATCAAGAGAGACCATGTGTTTCAAGCAAGGTAACAATATTATAGTCCCAATAACCAAATATGCTATGATTCACTATGCCCTTCTGTGAGATAAAGAGGACACAATTTTCCTCATAATTGGGATTTGAGTTTAAAAATAAATCCTACAATAATAGCATGGCAACAAATAAATATTCTTTGTTACTATCAGTTTTAAAGATATGATCAAGCTGCTATACAACACAGGGATTGATTCAGTCTTTGTTACCAGAGCAGGCTTTTCACCATTTGAAATCCTATTTTTTCCCTTACTGGTGTCATTCACATATTGACTTTTATTTCATTGAGGAATTGTATGCATGATGTAATTAGGATAACACCAATGAAAGTCATATTTTATTAAAAGATAGTGAAAAGAGAATGAGAGAAACTCACAGCATTTTAAGTATTGTATTGTAGTGTGTGTATATGTATATATATATATATATGTATATATGTATATATATATACACAGACACACAGACACACACACACACACACACACACACACACACACACACACATCTTCCTTCATAAGAATGTTCTAGTCAAGACTCACATTTAATTCATGGTTTTAAAAAAAGTACTTATATTTGGCTGACATGCCAATTTTATGAGATACCCACCATTCAGAAAATTTCAAGAAAATTTCAATCCCTAGCCATGGAGAAATGCCATGATCTAATGCTTTTAGACATCCTAAATAATTTCATAAATCCACAGGATTACAAATATAAGACATATGCTCTCATTGCTCTTTAACACCATTAACATTTAGAGATGATTGATTATGTTATACCAATAACAGTCAGTGAATTCAAAGCTGATCTATTTTTTATGTAAATCATATAACCTGCTAGTCAAATTAAAGGTTAAATATACATAAAGTCTTTGAATAAAATAGAGATAATCTTTCACATAGAACATGGACTCACAATATACATACTCAAATGTAATAGGAACCATGGATTCACAGGTTGCTTACTAATTAAATCGAGAAAAACAGCATGAGAATGCCCTCCTTATGTTGTTATACATTTTATTCCAAATGTGAATAATATAGCCACAGCTAAGTAGAATTGCAAAATATAGAAAGAAAAAACAATTGGAAATAAATGTACATTTACAAACTTGGAAAGCACCTTCTATAAATAAATTCATATTCATCATTTAAATTTTCCCATGGATGTGACTATAAAATAAATTGGTGCAGTAAGAGTACATGTAAAGCAAATATCCAGCATGTGTACATACATGTTGATGTATGTAAGTATGTATATATTCTTTAAGCAATAGAAATATATACACAAAAATTCTAACAGCAAATCTCAATGAATTTCAGTGCATAATTATTTTAAAGAAAGTTTACATATCTCCCTGTGGTATATACAATAGAGGAATTTTTTGATAAATTGTAATTAAATTAGAATGATACATGTTTCTTATTTTTATCTTGAAAGTTCTTGTATTCTCAAACAGAGACCATTACACACAAATATACAGCAGGTTACTTGTTGAATAATGTATTTCAAGTACTTAAAATTGCTGGGGAGTTGCCTAAATCTACACGTGAATACATATTTTGGCCTTAATTCTCATCACTGCACATCTTCAACAGAATATATTTGATAATCTACTTAGAAAGCAGTTAATGTCAGATTTTTTTTCAGGACATAACAAAGGTAATAATACCCTCTTTATGATATAAACTTTATGACATTCTGAATAAAACTGACAAGTATAAAATTTGATCCATAAAATAAGTGATATACTTATGTTAATTCACCTTTTTAAAGATATTATGTGTTGCTCCGTTTTTTTGACAAGGCTTCCATTCATACTAGAGACATGTTGAAAAACACTATATTTTTTTCTCAATAAGGAAAATCACTTTACCCACTATCATGCTTGTTCTGTCTCAATAAAAAATCAATCATCAAATGCTTGCTTCCAAGTTTTACTTGTTAAACTGCCAATTTATGCATACAGTTTGGCTCAGCAGAATTTCACTCAGCACCATTTCTTTCATTATTATAATTTTGTACATCTCATAAAATGTCTTAAACTTAGGGGGTAGGCAAAGTTACGAAAGTTTATGTGTGCTTCTAAGCATTTAATGTTTATAGTTAAAATGTAGTGGTAGAATGTAGCTCCAAACCATAATTTCTGGAAAAAAAAATAAAAAAAGGAAAACGATATCTTTCTGTGGTTTTTCAAAGTAATAAAGGCCTGATTGATCCCACTGACTAAGGCAATTGAATCGGTTGTCTAAATGGTAGTAACGTCAATGTCAGATATGTGGTTATCTTTTCATCTGGGCCTATTCTTGAATGTAAAAATCAGATGTTTGAAGGACATTTCACTGACCTGTTATGGCCTCTACGACTCTCAAAAACAATACTAGTATTCCTCATATAAGTGCCACATTTTGGATAAAAACCGTTTCATCAATGATGCCTTTGCGACATCTGGCGGTCCTTAGGATATATAAAAATTACTTTTTGTCTTTCCAAATCTATTGGTACTTGAAATTCCAGTCCAAAAGCCTTTGATACCCCCTAGCGGGGGCACAAAAGCACTCTGGCCTGTAAGCTAGGACGTGGGCTACCATGAATCCATATGGTGCAAAAGGTCACAAATCTTGAGATGTGGTGACATTATGACAATAAGATACTTTTAGACAGAAGCTGACCCATTTTGAATATAAAAAGGACCCTGATCACATGTTCCCACACATTTAAAACTATAGAGAAAAGAGGAATATGCTAAGTGCTCCACGCAGAAGCTGAACACTGTGTTTGAGGGTACCTATAGTTCTCACACTTAAGAAATACTACCCAGAGATTTCCGGCAAACTGATTTAAATGATCTAAGAGTCCTGCTTTTTTATACGTTGATGTTCAGCAAATGTTAATAAGTGGGGTGGCTAAATGTTAATAGAGAAGTGGCTGAATCACAGGGTGCATGTTTCGAAGCAATCTTCAGTTTCCTTTAAAATTATTAATCTAGCCATACTAAAATTTCCCTACATGTTTCTGTCTTTATTTGTATTTCCAGCAAAGCACAGAACTTGAATATTACTTTATGCAGAAGGAAAAACTACCCTTTGGATTTTTATTCTTGTTCTATAGGCAATTAAGTATGAGAAAGGGGAAACAAAAACTAATTTCTTTTTCTCCATCATACTCTCTACAGGTATATTTGTTGTACACATTGAGAAATCATGACTTTGTTAATTCTTTGCTCAGTAGGAGAAAATTACATGTGCTGTACAGTTGATTTTTCATTTATTCTGAGTCTTGGTGAAGTAGCACACTTGACAGCAATAAGGTCAAGTTTAAACGTACTGTTTTAATTCTCCACTTTCAATCTTCTTTTCAAATATTTGTCTGAAAATCTATATTATTTTGGATATAAACTAATACTTTTAAGTTTTAAGAACTCATGTTTTTCAGGTTTTATAATCAGTATTTAGTGGGTATTGAATTTCTGATTATTTAAAGTGATTAATAGTTATAGGCAGTAACTGAAATAGATAAGATGTAGTTCTCCTGACAGAGTACTAAGATCTATTGTATTTATACATACATTACTGAGCTGCAGTCATAGATATTTTTTTTTCGTAACTGAACCAATTTATAAAGAATATATGAAAATTATCTCTATAGAAATATGTTTGAATTTACATGCAATTGTAAAAAACTTCATGTACATAAAAATGTGTATTCTATTAGCTATAGACTTTTCTTAGGGCGGCAATAAGTTCCTTTGATAATATTTATAGATTGAAATTTTAAATGGACCTGGACACTTATCTTTTAAAATTATTCCATGCTCTTCACTTTAAGAATGCAGAATCATATAGAATAAAGTAAATAGAGATTAGTATTGCATTCTCTTGTCACTGTTTAAAAGGATCTTGTTTAACTGAGAAAGTAGTATATTTAAAAATGCCACTATGCATTATCTTAAAAAATAAGAAGAGGAAAAAAGGAATATGATCTATTATCAATATATCACTATGTTATTTGCTAATATTTTAGATTACAACAGATGGTTTGATAAATAATAAAGCAAAAACTATAATGAGATATATTGAGTAAAATAATGGTATTAAATCAAACACCACTCTTTCTCCCAAATATACTTTGTATAATAAAATAAACATTGTAATGGAAGCTAGAAAAAATGACCAAAGACATATCTTTAAAATAATATGACTTAAATCTTTTCAAATGTTAAAGCAATAATTTTAATCAAGGATAATAGCAAATATAAAATTCTATTTATAATTAGATACAGAACTTGCAAAATATGTTTCAAATGTGACCACACATATAAATATAAAGAAGTAAAGTCATAATTCTGAAGTACATTTTATTGTTTTCTTGAGTCTGTCTTTTAGAAATACATTTGTAGAATGTTACTGAAAATTTTTACTATTTAACTTGCAAGGGCCATAAAAAGAATATCAAAATAAACCTTGCCCTCAACTCTCAATACAAAGAAACAGAAATTTTGCCATATTATCTAAGTGCTTATTAAAGTTATTTTGTTTTTTGAAGGCCATATTGGAACAGCAAAAAAGGAGAACAGACACAGAAGGATTAATAAAAGTGAGAAAATCAATGGAAATAAGCAATAAAGATAAAAGATGTTAAATATGAAGGAGATCCAACATAAGCATAATTGGTATCCCTAAAGAAAAGAATTAAACAAATGGAATGGGGAAAATATCCAAAGATATTACTTAAGAAAACTTACCAGAAATAAAGTAAGATTTGAGTATATAGATTGAAATGACATGTTTCTTTGGGAAAACTGACACAGACTGATAAACACCAAGACATATGCTGATAAGAGATCTGATCTTCAAAGATAAAGAAACAATTATTTTGGTTTTCAGGTAAAAATATTAAGTTGCTAAAGGAGGAAAAGATAGGCTGGCTCCAAAGCTACGTGTGGAAGCAGTGGAGCTATGACTACAAAGTCTTCTGAGAAACAAAGCATTACTCCATATAAATACCCAGTTAAGCTGTTATTCAAGAATAAAGACAAGAGACGAATAATATTTAAATGTGCAATATTCAAGATAGACAACTGTCATGATCCCAACTTGAATAAATTACTAAAGACTGAACTTCAGGTGAGCGATAAATGAAAAAAATCATAGCAAAAGGATGACAGTGAGAATTGAATCCATTTAAATATACAACTAAGATTAAAATAACTATGACAATTATGGTTAAGAAACAATATAAATGTGAAAGCCAACACAATTTGTAAATAATAGAAATAAAATTTTCTAAACAAGAACTGAGAAAAAAAGTTGAATTTATGGTGGGTACATTAGTTCCTTTACCTTCTATATGTGAGGTCAAAAGGTATACTTTAAGAACTGACTTGGGAGGTAAACACACAACGTGATAGATATAGATGATGTATTATAGAAAAGTACACTTGAAACCTATACAATTTTGTTAACCATTGTTACCCCAATAAATTTAATTTAAAAAAGTGAAAAAAAGATATTCTTTAAATAAATGCAAGCATATTTAAAGTTATAACTGTAGGGGCCGGCCGAGTGGCGCGATGGTTAAGAACTCGCTTGGGATGCCAGAGGGCCCCGGTTCGGATCCCACATATGAGGGCCAGTAACACTGCCCTCCACAGCTAAGATGCTGAACAACAGCTCAACCTGGAGCTGGGCTGCCTATGAGTCGCCGGCGACGGCGTGGGCTGCAGCCCCTGTGGCAGTAGATTGCCATGGGCTACCGTGTGTGGCCAGCAGCCAGAGTGAGCGGCCAGCAGCCGCAGTGAGCGGCCGTCCAGAAGCCGGCGACTGATCTGCCTCGCCAGAGAAGAGCGCAATGATGGTGCCAACTTGGGCCAGTGAAGCGACATCCTCCACAACTAGACTGAAGAACAAAAAAACGACAGCAACTTGTCTGTTCCCCTTTCCCCAATTCCCCAGCACTGTTCCCATCCCCCCAATTCCCCAATAAAAAATCTTAAAAAAAAATAAATAAAGTTATAACTGTAAATAATAGAAGAATGAAGACAAATAACATATTCAGCTAGTAGGGAGGTTAGAGAGGAAAGATGGGAGGATGCTGTAAATACTAATTTTATCATTGTTCATTGTGGGGAGTCAATAAATAAGACTAAAGAAATATGACTGAATATGTTATACAAAGTTATAGTTATACAGAGTAGTCATTAGAATAACCAACAGCAGCAAACAACTTGTGGGGAAAGCTGAATGGCTCTAGGACACAGAAGGGGGCATTGCCTTCTACTATTCCCCTACTTGTGACTTGATTTTTACACTACATATATGGCTTCACTTACGCAAGTTTTAAAAGTTGAAAGCATCTTAGATATCCTCAATATGAGTCTTAATAACAGAATACAAATCTGATCATGTTGGTCTCCGCACCCATGGTCACCCACTAAAACATTCTTCGTTTAAGTTTGCAAAACCTTAAAGCACTCCATAACCGGTGGCGGTTTCTATGACCTCACGGAGGATCGCTCTCCACAAACCATGCTTTTTATTCTTTACACTCTGGGCACTTCTCAGTTCCCTAAAAAGTATATGCTTCCTCTTGCTACCAGGCCTTACCTCTGCTAAACAGACAGGCCTGAACTTGCCCAAATTTGCCCGAAATTACACTTCAGTGTGGATAAGTGACTGCACTGCAGAATTAACTAACCTAGAGTAAATTAATATTTCCCATAATAAGTGATACTAAAACGGATACCAGAAGGATGAATAGAATTTAACTAGTTGATTGTGTCAGTGAATGTTTGTGTACACTAAGAGGGCACCAAATAAAATGCATTGTAAGAGGAAAAGCCTGGCAATAAGAGAAAGCAAAGACTTTTGAGGAACTGAACAAAATGTGATTGACTGAAATTCCATAAAATACTAAGGGGATAATGCCTTAGAACTATGTTAAGTTTCATCCTGGTAATGGAATGGTTTTGAATATGATCTTAAAAATGATTTCCTATGTTATGGATCACATAGCATAAAATACAGTAAGTTCTACTATTATAAATCTAAGGCCTTGAACAGTCTCTGATATAAATTAGGCACACAATAAATATTTATTGAAATAATTAAATTTGAGAGGCATTAAAGGAATGGCCACATCATAATCAGATTATTTCAAAAGTTGAAATTGACAAAGTGAAGCCCCATCAATCCATCTTTATATTAGCAACTGATTAAAGTGATTTGTTGACAGTTTTCACATTATTTTAAAATGTACTATATTTTTAAATATAGAGATCTGGGTCTGGGAAAAATAAAAGAAACCCACTTCAGCTGACCTCTCACACTAATACAACTAAGGACATGAGACAAAATAAAAAACAAACAAAACAAAACACCACTCAAGGACTATAAAAGTAAATAATAGCAGGCAAATTATGGACAGAAGCTTAAACTTGAATAAAGACCAATAAGGCGGCAGTGAACTTCTTAGCTTTTTTCCCTCCTTTTGACCCTCTGGTAAGTTGAATCAAGAACTCTGTAGCAGATACAATCAGCAAATGCTGGTAGACAGCCCATCCCTCTGGCCAGAAGATAGGAGAAAAAAAGTCTCTGTGAGCCAGATAGCTGAATATATTCAACTCTTTTTTACTCCTTTTTCTTTTTTTCTCCTTTTTTTTTTTTTCTCTCCCAGTCCTGCTCTGTGGCCTGCTTTAATTGCCCATCTGCATTGCCATGGTAGTGGCAGTGTGAGCACCTAAGAGTCGGAGAGAAAATCTGTTCTTCTTGGTAGAGGAACCAGGAAAAGAGGTGTTTACTGTGCAAGAATGGGACTGTTACTTTTCAGGGCAAAAAAAAAAAAAAATTACAGAAATGATTAAGCCAATGATTTGGAGATGAGGAGATTATTTTGGATTAGGTAGACCTGATGTAATCACAGAGGTCATTATACAGGGGATACTGAGAGCTGAGAGAAGGTGATGTGATAAAGAAGCAGAGATTGTAGTGATGCACTTTGAAGATGGAGGAAGGGGCTAAAGAGGAACATTATACAATGAATGATAAAAGGGTCAATTCACCAAGAAGAAACAATCCTAAATGTGAATGCTCCTAACAGCTGAGCTCTAAAGTAATTGAAGGAAAATCTGGTAGAATTAAAAAGAGAAATAAAATAAATAGATAAAAAATCAGCAAGGGTATCAAAGATTAAAAAAAAGCAAACCTAACCAATGTGACCTAACTCACATTAATAGAACAATCCATCCAATAATAGAAGAATACACACTTATTTCTAATGGACATAAAACATTCATTAATACAGACCTAATTCTGGGCCATAAAACAAAATGCAAGATGTTTAAAAGAATTGAAACCATACCAAAAATGTTCTATGACCAAACAGAATTTAAGTAGAAATCAGTAACAGAAGGATATCTGGAAAAATCCCTAAATATCCCAAAATTTAAAATATACTTAAATATAATCCATGGGTCAAAGAGGAAGTCTCAAGAACAATTTAAAAATATTTTTAACTGAATAAAAATGAAAATGCAATACATCAAAATTTGTGGAACACAAGAAAAGCAGTGCTCACAGGGAAATTTACAGCATTAAATACTTGTAGTTGAATGTTCTTAAACAACAATCTAAGCTTCCATCATAAGAAATCAGAAAAAAAGCTCAATAAAAGTAAAGACATAATAGAACTAAGAGTAGAAACATTAAATTGAAAACAGAGAAAAATAGAATAAATAAAATCAAAAGTTGGCTCTTTAAAAAAATCAGTGAACATTAGAGTACATATATTTTTACGGATAAATGTTTTCAGGTTCTTTTGGTTGAATCTAAAAACATTTATCCATAAAAATATATGCACTCTGACGTTCACTGCAGCATTATTTGCGATGGCCAAGACATGGAAACAACCAAAGTGTCCTTCTATAGATGATTAGATAAAGAAGATGTGGTACATATACATATATACAATGAAATATTACTCAGCCATAAGAAAAGATGAAATACTGCCATTTGTGACAACACGGATGGATCCTGAAATTATCATGCTAAGCCAAATAAGTCAGACAGAAAAAGCTGAGAACCACATGACTTCACTCATACGTGGGATATAAAACTGAAGGCAACAAATGAACAGGACAAACTCACTTCCCATTTAGTGAGGTTTTCAAGCTCAAAAGAGCAATCCTGTTTAAATATTGGCATGTACTTCTGTTTAAAATAAACAATCCTAACTCAAGTAAAACAGGGGTGTATCATGATGTGTCAGGTTATGATGCTGTAGCAAACAACTTATTTAAGAAGAAATAGATAACGAGGATATACACAGGAAATTTCATTAAAACTAGAAATTAAGTTTGGAAAAATAACATGATTATGGTATTCAATTTTTCTATTTAGAAGCATGCATTTCTTCATTTATTCAACCTCTTTTAAATATTTCAGCAAATTTTTACATTTTTTAAGAGATATTCTGCATTTTCTCATGGAACTTATTCTAAGGTAGACTATTTTATGGTATCTATTACTAGTATTATTGCTATTTGTCATGTTTTAAGTTTACTGCAACTATAAAGGGAGACTATTAATCATGTACATTTACTTTAAAACTGGCTTTATAACAAATCTCATTAATTCTAACAGTTTCCCAGATTAATATTATATGAAAAATATGTAAAGATATTTTACTTCTGCTCTACAAGTTATACTTATATGTTCCTTTCCTTACCACAACAGTTAGAACCTAAAAAAGAATGCTAAATAATTGATAATATCAAGCATATATCCTATTCTCATTTTAATAAGATTGTCTCTCATACTATTGATGATGATGATGATGATGATGATGATGATGATGATGATGACTGGGTAGAAATCAAATTAAAGATATGTCCCCCCTCAATTTTAATTAACCCAGAATTTTCATCAGTAATTGTATTGGATACTATTGAATTCCATGTTATCACTTACTAAATTATCACCAGGCTTTCTATTTAACCTTGTCATATTGCCACAATATTTTAAATAATCATTACCTTCCTGGTATAAACCCAACTTAGTTGTATTGCATTATACTCTCGTGTCCTACTGAATTTGATTTGCTCATATTTCACTTATTATATTCTTACTTGTAGTTATCATTGATAGTCACCCATTTTTTTGGAGGCCTATCTTCATTTGTTGCTTATTTTCAAAGTTATAGAGATTTCATAAGAAAAAAAAAATTGGGTAGGTTTCTTTCTCTATTCTTGAAAAAAAGGTCAGATGGCATAAGAATTATTATTTCTTGAAGGTTTAGGTCCCGTTGTATGATGAAAGGCAACATTTAATATTTTCAATTGCTTACATGTTCTTTTCAGGTTCATACATACTTTTGGTAAATTTTGGTGATCTGGCTTTGTTTTAGAAAAAGTGTCCAATATATCAAAATATTAATACTTATTAGAAAATGAACATAATTTCCAATTTTTAAATCTCCATATCTGCTGTCATCCTGTTTAATTTCACTCTGTTTTCTCAATTAGATTTAGTACTAATGCTACCTTTTTATTAGTTTGTTGACATAGTCATCATTTTTTTTCAGTGTTAGCAGAAACAATAGAGGCCAGAAGAAAGGGGGATGACATATTCAAAGTGCTAAAAGAAGGAAACTATAAACCAAGAATTCTATATACAGCAAAACTATCTTTCAAAAATAAATGCAAAATAAAGACAGTTCCAGATAAACAGACATATAATCTATTGCTAACACACCTGCTTTACAGGAAACACAAAAGGAAGTCCTTCAAGTTGAAAGGGAATGATACCAGATAGTAACTAGATTCTGCAGGAGAAAATAAGATCACCAAAAAAGGCAAATACGTGGGGCAATAACTATAAAAAATGAAATAAATATTCTTACTCTTTACTTCTTTAAAAGACAAGATTACATAAAGCAATAATTAGAACTGTATTATTTTTAAAACATATAGATTTAATATGCATGACAATAATAGCACAAAAGAGGAGGGAGGGAATGGAGTAATATAGGAGCAAAGTTTTCATAGTCTATCGAAATTAATTTAGTATCTGAAGTAAATCGTAAAAAGTTGCATATTTTAATATCTAGAGCAACCACTAAGACAACAACTCAAAAAAAAATACTAGAATTTCAGTTGAGGGGTTAAAATACTGTAGAACAGGACAAATCTTGTTCTGCTACCAAATTGGATCACCATGCTAAAAGAGATTCAATACACACCCTTAATTTCATAAGGTTTATGTTTGGATACAAAAATCTTTCTGTTCTGAAAATGCTCTATTCTCTTTCCCCCTTTGGACTCTATGTATGTGCTTAATCTCTGGCACTGAAAAAAATACTGTCCAGATTTTCCTTAATATTGTAAATAAAATGTTTGGTTGAATTAACTTATAATGTTAATGCAATGGTAATTTTAGCTGAGTTATTTCTACAAAATAATCACAGAAAAAAATTGGTCCACATATGAAAATTAATATGAACACAATTTATTAATTAGCATGAACATTCATATGTATTACAATTTTCACAACACAGAGTACCTGAGTATATTTTTCTTATGTCAACTTAAATCCATGGCAATGGAAGAAAATAAAAGTCTGAATGATTAAGTTACTAAAACTAAGACAGTATTGTTGCAATAAACTACAAAACCTCAATTAGTTCTGACACAATGTGAAGAAGTTCATGACAGATACGTGTTATTGACCTTTAGCTACTCTAAAAAGTACTTAGAACTGTACTGGACTAACTTGGGGTATCAAATACAAATATTAGTTAAACTTCTTAATAGAGTCACTGTGTAGTGGGAAAAAGTAAAATGTAGCAAGTTTGTAGTTTCTAAAATTCAAATTGTACAAATTATTCACCAGTGCACTGTATAACTTAATTCTGGAAAAACTTGAGGTGTATTAGTAAAATACAGGAAAAAACAAAATGAAACACAGTCTGTATAGATATACATAGTATTTACTTTCTATTCTTTTCATGCTTTCTATGCATAAATCTACTGATGTGTTCTTGATCATTTTGGTGTGATATTTTTCTCTCAAAGATGTTTCTTTGTGTTGGTGAGGAGAAAGTCTGTTAATGATAGCTTGAAAAAGTTTAAGTTTCAAACAGAAAATGATAATCTCTGCTTTTAATAAAATAGAAAATCTATTTTAATCATTAAGGACAAATAGTAAGTTCATGGAAAATACTTGGAAAAATTTTCCTGTTCATCTATTATGTAAACATAGCTTAGAAAATGTGTGGAGTGGCTCCATATTTCTTGATATTACATGTACTGTTTGTTTAAAATTACTACATACAAGGATAATAAGAGAATACTATGAAAGGCTGTATGCCATCAAATTGGACAACTTAGAAGAAATGGATAAATTCTTAGAATCATACATCTTCCCTCTACTGAATCAAAAAGAAACAGAAAATCTGAATAGACCAATCACTAGAAAGGAAATTGAAACTAATAAAAAAACCTTGCAAAAAACAAAAGCCCAGGCCCAGATGGCTTCATTGTTGAATTTTACCAAACATTCAAAGAAGGTTTAATATCTGTCCTTCTCAAACTATACCAAAAAATTTAACAGGAGAGAACATTTCCTAACTCATTTTATGAGTCTAACATTACCCTGATACCAAAACAAGACAAGAACAACACACACACAAAGAAAATTATAGGCCAATATCTCTGATGAACATAGATGTAAAAATCCTGAAGAAAATATTAGCAAACTGAGTAAAACAATGCATTAAAAGGATCATAGACCATGATCAACTGGGGTTTATTCCAGGGATGCAAGGATGGTTCAACATCCACAAATCAACACAATACAACACATTAACAAAATGGAGATTAAAAAGCATATTATCATCCTAATAGATATAGAAAATAAACATTTGATAAGATTCAATATCCACTCATGATAAGAAAATGCTCAATAAAATGGGTATAGAAGGAAAGTGCCTCAACATAATAAAAGCCATGTAAGAGAAACCCACAGCTAACATCATACTCAATGGTGAAAAATGCAAAGCTTTTCCTCTGTAATCAGGAACAAGGCAAGAATGCCTATTTTGACCACTTTATTTCAAACACAGTATTGCAAGTACTAGCCCGAGTAATTAGGCAAGAACAAAAATAAAAGGGATCCAATTTAGAAAAAAAAAGTAACACTGTCACTGTTTGTGGATGATGTGATTTTTATATATAGAAAACCCTAAAGACTCCACCAAAAAAAACTAATAGAAATTAAAAACAAATAATACAGTAAAGTTGCAGGGTACAAAATCAATACACAAAATCTGTTGAGCTTCTATACATTAAAAATAATTTATCAGAAAAAGAAATGAATAAAATTACATAATTTATGACTGCAACAAAAAGAATAAAATACCTAGTTACAAACTTAACAAAGGAGGTGAAAGACCTGTACACTGAAAACTATAAAACAGTTGTAAAAGAAAATGAAAAAAACACAAAGAAATGGAAAGAGAATTCTGATCAAGATGATGGAGCAGGCAAACACCGTGTGTCTCCTTTCATCACATCAAAAATACAACTAAACTATGAAACAACCATCATTGAGAGTCACCTGAAGTCCAGCTGAACAGGAGTCCTATAACTAAGGATATTCAGAAAAAGTCATGTTGAGATGGGTAAGAGGGGCTGAGATGTGGAACGGGCAGGCCCCATACCACATGCATGTTGTGGTTAAAAATCAGGCAGCCTATCTCAGAAGCTGAGGTGATCCCTGAGGAGCAAGGGGTTTCAGCCCCACATAAGGCTCCCCAGCCCCGGGTTCTAGCGCCAGGAAGAGAAGTCCCCACTACTGCTGGCTGTGAGAACCAGCGGAGATTGTGGCTGAGCAAGACAGAGGGAAGATGGAGTGGCCTGGTGTTCCTCTTAAAGGGCCCACACACTGTCAGACTCGCACTCTGAGCTCCAGCACTGTAGTACATATATATAAAATGGAATATTATTCAGCCATAAAAAGAATGAAATCTTGCCATCTGCAACTACATGAATGGATCTAGAGGGTATTATGCTGAGTGGAATAAGTCAGACAGAGAAAGGCCAATGCCATATGATTTCACTTATGTGGAATCTAAAGAACAAAATAACAAACAAAATAGAAACAAACTCATAGATACAAGGAACATTTTGATGGTTTTCAGATGGGAGGGAGTTAAGGGGATGGGTGAAAAAGGCAAAGGGATTAAGAAGTACAAATTGGTAGTTACAAAATAGTTATGGGGATGTAAATTATAGCATAAGGAATATAATCAGCAATATTATAATAACTATGCATAGTGTCAGATGGGCACTACATTTATCGAGGTGATCACTTTGTAAGCTATATAAATGTCTAATCACTATATTGTATACCTGAAACTAATATTGTATGTCAACTGTAACTGAAAAAATAAAATACACTAACTAAAATGCTAAGGTTCATATTTTAAGCTTTCTGGAGCCAGAATGTTAAAGTAAAAGTTTTTCTACTGTATTGACTTTACCAACTGGAGATTAGAAAAAGTTATATGCTCCATGTAGTTAAGTAAAGGTTGTTCTGACAATGTAATTTGAAAAAAAAAACCAAAAAAACAAAAACAAAAAAAACAGGGAAGATAGTCTGTGTTTATGGATTGAAAGAATCAACACAATTAAAATGGCCATATTACCTCAAGCAATCTATAGATTCAATGCAATTCTTATCTAAATCCCAGGAGCAATTTTCACAGATAGAAAGAAAAACTCTTCAAGTTTTTATGGAACCACAAAAGACCCTGAATAGCTAAAGCAATCCTGAGAAAAAAGAACAAAGCAAGGGGTATCACATTCCCTGATTTAAGACTATATAGAAAGCGATAGTAATCAACACAGTATAGTATTGGCAGAATAACAGATACACAGACCAATGGAACAGAATTGAGAGCCCAGAAATAAATTCACACATTCATATATAACTAATTTACAACAAAGGAGCCAAGAATATATGGTGGAGAAACAGTCTCTTCTATAAATGGTGTTAGCAAAACTGGACAGCCACATGTAAAAAAATAAAATTAGACCAATATATTATACCATACACAAAAAAACAATCAAAATGGATTAAAGAGTTGAATGTAAGATCTGAACCATAAAACAAACAGAAGAAAATATAGGCACTAAGCTTCCAGATGTGGGTCTTAGGGATGTTTTTGTAGATTTGACTTCGACAGCAAGGAAAAAAATTAAAAATAAAAAATAAAAATAAATAAATACATAAATAAATAGGACTACATCAAATAGAAAAGGTTCTGCATAACAAAGAAAACCACCAACAAAACAAAAAGGCAGCCAATCAGAGGGGAGAAGATATTTGCAAATGACATTTCCAATAAGGGGTTAATATCCAAAATATATAAAGAACTCATACAACTCAACAACAAAAACAAACAATCTGATTTAAAAATGGGCAGAGGATCTAAATAGATATTTTTTTCCAACAAAGACATACAGACAGCCAACAGGCACATGAAAAGATGTTCAACATCATAAATTATCAAGGAAATGCAAATCAAAACCTGAATGAGATATCTCACACCTGTTAAAATGGCTATTATCAAAAAGACAAGAAATAAAAAGTATTGGAGAGGATGTGGAGAAAAGAGAACCCTCATACACTTGTTGGTAGGATCGTAAATTGTTACAGCCACTATGGAAAACAGTACAGAGGTTCCTCAAAAAATTATGTATAGAACTACCAAAGTCTTCTGTACCACTCCATTCAGACCTGCCTATTCTCTGCTCCCCTGGACTTTTAGGCCTGTCTTAGCCCATTTGAAGACCAGGAAGTTGATAAATATGGAGGTCTGCTGCTGAAAGATGGTGGCTCGGGGGGAGGGGGGGGACAGTCTCCAGGGATGTTGGAGCATGAGGATAGATTATTCAATGTTTTTAGTTAATAAAATGAAACTGCAGTGAGGAAAAAAAATGGAATCATTTGGTGTTATGTATTAACTTCCATCTGCACAAAAAGCAAAAATACAAACTACTATAGCGGTTACAAAATAGACCTGGGAATGTTAGACCTACTTAGAGCCATCACATACATTTTACTAAATGTCACTGGAATCTCCTCCACCTTCTGCCCAAATAAAATTTGAATATATATTTATTCGAAAGCTTATTCTTATTGTCATTTTGTTGCAAGACTCCTGACAAAACCACACATTAAACTTAATGACTTGTTTAGCGATGTACAAATTAAAAAGAAATAACTAAAACAAAATAAAAATAGTTATTCCTTAGAGATCGAAAGAAAAACACAAAAAGCAAAGCAGTTAACTTGTAGTAGAGAATTTCTTTTAGTTAAAAAAAAAAAAGTAGTTTACGTAGCCCTTCCGTTAAAACATATCTACATACATTTCCTTATGAATGAAACCCTTCTGAGTTGTACCATTCAAGCTAACACATATGTGAAAAGTGGATTTTCACTACTGATAAAGCTTCCACACAGGCAAATTCCATCCTCCACTCTTTCATGTAGTACAAGAGAACAGATTTTTTTTTAAGTAAAGAAGAGTAAATAAGCACTAAGAAACACAGAACAAGAAATAAAGACACTAATACAATTTTTTATGAAAAAATGCAAAATTTGATTCTTTTACAAGAAATTTGAATCTTATGAAATAACATTAGCATCACGTCATAGAAGGTTTGGATGAAATTTAACACCTTATTTTGTCTTAAAGACAAAAGTGTTGGAGTTTTGCTGTGTTAAAATGTTTATGGATGGGTCTAGTTTGACAATTCAGCCTGTCGGATGTGACTTTCACAGTCTGTTGGCAGTTTGTAGACAAGCCATCACACCTGTGACTCCGTGGTTGATTAATGAGTCTTTCAGCTCATTGCTACCATCTGAAGGAAGGCTGTGGCCTTTCTGAGCTTCACTGGTTTACTCGCCTTAAACTGCAGTCCTGCTGAGGTGTCTTCCATAAGAAAATCACACCTGGTTAAAGCTAATGAAAACCTCAATATGTCATTTTCTAGACAAGTCAAAAAGCATGTAAAACTAGACAAAAGATGTATTCAAGTAACGTGGATGTAGTTTTGTCATAACCTGCCAATCCAAAGAGCAACACACAAAAAAGCTTTTCTCAATGACATATTTCAGTGTCAACTTTGAGAGTGATAACTCAGAATTCTCTGTGCTATAGGAGGGTTTCTACAATGCTGGTCAGCTCTTTGCTATACACAATATCTATTTTCACCAAAACTAGGAAGATTCTAGTTCATGATAAGGTATCAATTTAGCATTAATTATCTCGAAATGATTAATTCAATCAGGGAAATTTTAAGCCTTGTTTCAAGTTGTTCACCTTCCGTTGGTCCACTTGAAATGCATCTGGTATTCTTACACGTTTTTCTTAAGTGCAAGGTAGCATTGCAACTGTTTTGTCCTCAGTCCCACTCTGGAGACTGAAAAGCATTTTAAGACAAAAAACACTTGATTTCCTTCCTATCCTCTTAAAATAAAGTATGAACTAGAGAAGCAGGGGGAGGGGAGGAGAGGAGGGAGGAAAGGGAAGAAGGGGAGAGAGAGGGAGAGGGGGAGAAGGAGAGAACAATCTGAATATATTGGATACTGAAGGCCTACTGCAAAAACAGTCTGGTGTAGGGCAAAGCAGTGGGAAACCAAGGAAACGTGGAAGATAGGAAGGAACCTTCATGCCTTCAGGGCTTCATACTATAACTTCATTTTTGGAACACTCTGAATTTTCAAAACATCAGCAATACTTGAATAAATACTACAATCCATTCTAAAGATAAGTACTTGCTATTCTTTACTTTAGATTTTGGACCAGCATTTCCTTCTGCTGACTACATATATAGTACAAGGTATAGTTATCTTTAAGTGGCAGAGGAATTCACAAAACACTCAGTGCTATCAGTAAGTGAGCAGTGAAAACCAAGTTTCCTAGGCAGCAATTACCATTTTCTGATCCATGATATTAACAAAACTTTTGTATCACTGTACATATAATCAGTGAACAGTCCTGTGAATCATAAGAACATACTTGCATGATTTCTGGTAAGTTTTCCAGGTCTCTACTTGCATGTTTGCAGTCATCTGAAATTGAATTTGACTGAATAAACACTGAATACTATTTCTATACATTTAACCCAGTATATAAAAAGAAACATTTTCCTTTATATTACCATGGGATGATCTGAAAAAAATTCTTATCATCACATTTTTATTTTTTAATTTCTTATTTGATACCTGTACTTAGAATTATGGAATGAAAAATATTTAGTAGTCTACTAACCTTAATTTGTAATTCTGTGATTTTTTTATTTGGAAGCATTGATTTTGACTGGTAAAAGTATTGATGCCTTCAACAACTTATTGTCAACAATGACTTTTTGAGCATTCACTAAGTATTTGATCATTTTGGCAAATTTTCAAATTGTTATATCAATTATTTCAATCCTGGCTGCAAAGTTAAATCACATGAAAAACTTTTTTTAAAGTACAAATTACTGTGTTCCACCCCAGATTCTTATCTGTTGTAATTGGTCAGTCAGAAGCCTGAGCATTCCTTGTGGGTTTTTTTGTTTGTTTGTTTTTAACATTTTTCCCAAATAATTCTAATGTGCACCCAAGATTAAGTACCAATGGTCATATATGTAACCTTCATGTTTATTTTGCTAACCTAAAAGAGTAAAAAACTTAATCCTACCAGGGAAAAGAGAATTCTCAAGTTAAGTTGGAAAAGGAAATCATCAGTCTTTGGGATTCTTAGATCTTTACTACAGTTTATAAGAAAATAAGCTGGAGCAGCATGAGTCAGAAAGCTTGGGCTTGAGAAACCGTGGGCTCAGCTACCTGTGCTTCACTAAGACCCTGAAGACAAATGCTTCCTAAACCATACAGTGGGAAAATTAAGATTTCTTCCAGCTTCAAAAGCACGCTCTCAAATAATGTCCAAGACTGCAGAATGCTGTTCTGAAACACTAATCAGAGTACTTATTTGATTCTATATACTAGAAGTAGAATTTAAGCAGGGCTTAAGCATCACTTAAGCCATCATCCTCCTCTCCTGCCTGCAGACATTGCTAATAGATCACAGCACTACTGGAAAAACACTACTCTCCTGAAGTTTGCACTCAAGATGAAACTATTTTCTATTTGGGAGGTAAGTGCCTACTAGTTGTGGGAGGAATTCGGGACATGCCACCCCCAAAATACTGCTTTGGTCTACTGATTATTTTCAGCTGAAGGCACTTGAAAACAGAAATTCAGGGAGAGGCTTTCTCTGAACACCCCTTGTCTGTCTGAAGACAGATCCACCAAAGGAACTCCTGGGGACCTTTATCAACCAGGAAAGATTGACACATCACAGAAGACTAGAAGTCCACACCACACCCAGGCAAACTTTGTCACAAAGTACCACACCTCCCACCTATTCGTCTAAGAACCCATTCATATTTCCTAAAAATAATTTACTCTCCCCTAAGAGCTACATCCCTTATATCCTTGCCCTACAAAGATGGCACAGGAGCTCTCAAATCTGACTATTTTGGGAGTATTCAATTTTTTTTTCCTGCCATACTCTGTGTATGTAATATTAAAAATTAATAATTTTGTATACCTTTTCTTCTGTTAATCTGCCTGCTGTCCATTTATTTCATAGGCCCAGATATCTAACCTGTGAGGATAAAGTCTTTTCTCTCCTACTCTGTTCTATTTAAAGAGACGATGTAGGCTGGAGTGTCCTACAGACCTTGAGTGGGCCGGGGAGACCACATGACTCGTGTCCGAGGCGAGTGAGGGGACATGGCGCGCCAGGCTTCAGACGTGTCTTACCTGGGCGGCTGGCCCATGTCCCCAAGTGTGCGCCTACCTAACTCTGTGTGTGTCCCTTCCTGGATTTCTGATGCTGGCCTATGGGCCGATAAAGGCAGTGGCCGATAATGGGGTGTTTTAAAGTGGAGGGGTGTATGGCCCGACTCCGAGCGTTGTTGAAATTGGTGGCACAGTCAAGGTAATGGTGGCACTCTGTATAAAGATGGTTAAGGAGGGAGTATATGTTCAAAGTCTGCAAGGAAGGCACACAGCATAGGTGAAAGAGTGTAAAAGACGGCCTTGATGCCCTATATGTAAGGGGGAGTGGATAGAGATATTGGAATCCTCAAAAGGCTTCAGATAAAGCTACTTTCTTAAGGCAAAGCGAGCCTGGAAAATGTCTCTCCCCCAGGATCTTGCCTGACGGTTTGCAATAGCACAGGTGTAAAAGCTAAAGCAGCTAGATATTTGGGACCCCATGAGTGGAGCCCCTTGTGGAAAAAAAAAAAAAAGAGAGAGAGACGATGTAGCAGAGTAGTCAGCAGAGAACTTAAAATATACAGAAAGAATTAAAAAATTAGCATAGTTCAGAAGCAAGGACACCAGGACTTGCAATATGTGAGTTAGGTCCTAATGGGAGCATAGCCCCATGGGAGGGTCTACTCCTACTCACCAAACAGGCTTTTTGTCATAACCTAGATATAGTGTAAACTCACCTCAAGGGATGGAATGACCAGACCTGCTTGAAGTTGTATTTTTTACTTTAAATTAGTACAGTGGAACCCTAGTTTTGCAAATGTCTATTGTGAATTTGCTTACTGTGGGTCAATATTCTTACATGAAACTAAACTGCCAGACTTACAAAGCTGAAGACCAGATCACAGACTAGGTGGAAATACCAGCTAAGTCATGTCCTACCCAAGAGATCCACTGGACCTCTAGCAATGAGGCATTCAGTGAAGAAAACAATGGCAAATATAATTGAAATAACTCAAATGGTTTTTATATAAAATATGTTCTTACATAAAATAACCTTAAAAAAACTGCCAAAACCTTTCCATTTTTGTAGGTTTTTTCAATATCTAAATGTAATAATTTACATAAATGTTATAATGATATAATTAGGACAAGAGTCAATGCTCTTTGAGGGCAGGCTCCTATGTCAGCCAGTCCTAGATGCTATCTTTCATGCTAAATCCTGTACCAAAAGACATCCTAGTCACACCATCTGCTGCCTCCAGGGAGATAAGTTGCACATTTCAAAGTATGGCAACATTCCACTATAGCATAATGAAGAAAATGAAAAACATATTAGCAAACTGAACACTTTGGGGAAATTTCATTTTCAAATTGTGTGCTGTTTTGCTTTTAAAGAAGTAAAATTATTAAATAAAATGTGTGCGAGGAAGCAAATATTCTTCCTTGTAGCAAAATTATGAATGCTTTTACTTTGTGAAAAATAACATTATTTCCAACGAATGCATTAAAATCACACATATAATCCACATTCTCAGAGTTGTTAGAAACAAGCATCTATAGCTAACATATATGTACTTTTGCTGAAATCAAATTTCAGTCCTAAATTCCTGTTAGATTATTTGCTAAATGAGAAAAAATGAACATTTTATTAAGACACAACTCCACTCTCTTCTCTAGAAAGCCCTCAGTGTCTATCAATTTAATCTGAGTCCATCTCAGACCAGCCCGTTCAGAGCAACAGACATGAACTCACTCTCATGGAGGCATCACTCTCACTCTTGGGCATTCCCACCATTCTTAACCATTCAGAGAGGAAGTGAAGAACAGATTGTGCAGCTCCAGAATAAGGCAAAGCCCACTGAGATTAAGAGCAAGACAAATCATGTGCACCTCTCATACTTGACCAAGGCAAGTATTAAACTAGCACATCTTGTCTGAAGCACCGTCAATCATTCACCAAGGGTGCCCTCATGGAGGTACATCCCGTCTGAGCCAATATAAAGCAAATAGAGTTTTAGTGACAGACTATAAGGCCATTTAATCTATGAATTACACTGCCCTGCAATTGCATACACATGCCTGAAAACTTTCAGGATCAGGTGAAGCCAAGGATTCAAAAGGGAGAATCTATAACTCTTTCAATAAATATTCTCCAGTTATGGGACTAAATAGGACAATTGTCCCTGTCTCCTCCCACTACCCCTCACTCAATTCAGCATCTGACTCTGTCCTAAGCAGCCTAACATTCACTCACTGGGCCTATAGTTTATAAATGGAACTGATTTAAAAGCAAAAAATGCAGTTAAGAGATCATTACTCAAGCCAAAATAACCTGGATACAACATACTATCTCTCTCATATTATGTGATTATCAACGGCAAACCTTCTGCCTAAACCACTTCTCACCTTTTCTATCTGGCTGACTTAAGTTCAACCATCAATACATAGCTAAAGTATCCCCATCTCCTGGATGTGTTTTCTGACTGCCCCTGCAATCAGCTGGAGTTAGCTCTCCCTCCTCTATGATCTTCCACTGTACTTTTATGGTAACTTGCATGAACCTCTAGAATAGCTGTAACCACTGATTTTTTTAGTCTGTCTCCTCTACTAGATTCTGAGTTCTTGACAGCAGGGGCTGTGTCTGGCTCATTCCTTGATCTGCTGTGCCTAGTGAATGTTTGATGGATAGATAGATGAACAAACAGTCACAGATCCATCTATTTACTCAAAGTTTTGCTGGACTGAATAATGAGATGGAAGCATTCTTATAATCAACATTGTATTTTGTGGGTTTAATAATTAAATGTCAAACATTGGCCCTCTGGCCACACATTCCCTGCCTTGGGCTCATGAATAGGCAGACATCAGCTTCCTGAGTTCACCTTCTGCCTTGAACCCAGACCATGCATCACATAGTCAGCCCCTAATAAAGAGGGCTCTAGACACCCTTTTCCTCATTTCTGCTTTTTCTCCTTGGTCCTCCCTTTCTCCATTTTGCAATTATCTGCATGCTTGGGCTGTGCCTTACTATTTTGTTCCTGGCCCCACATTTACCATTATAACTACTCTAAAAAGAAGGACCAAGAAATAGGTAAAAACATATGCTGGGGGTGGTCAACGTTGCTCAAGCAGTAGTTCTCCATAATCAGAAGTGTCTGGACGCTGATGGTAACCACTCTGAGCACCTCTTGTAATTGCAGAAGTCAAACATGACTTGTATTCATCTTTTGTTATTGGTATATATTGAGCATTACAATTTTAATTCAGTTTTCCTTTCTTAAAATGTGTGTGCATTTTTGGCGTTTCTCTCTCTCTCTCTCTCTCTCTCTCTCTCTCTCTCTCTCTCTATATATATATATATATATATATATATATATATATATATATATATATATATATATATTATAGAGCATTTCCTATGTTCCAGACGTTGTGCTAGATATTTGATTTCCTATGTTCCAGACCTTGTGCTAGATATTTGCTGGTAGTTAAACTTTTCGATCTACCTACTCAAAAAGAAAGGTGCTACTATGTTCTCTTACACAGGTAAGAAAAAGAGGCTTAAATAAAGTGGTACAGAAAGATTTTGAACCACGGCTGTTATACTTCAGAGTGGACAAAGGGATGGTGGGCCTTTGTGAATGGAGGACCAGAAGGAAGAGGCCTTGAAATTGGGACTGAGTTTTGGTTTCATATAACAGGCAATGTGGAGCCACTGCAAGATTAGAAGCAGAAGAATAGCAGGGGGGAAAAAAGAGTATTTACAAATCTCTATATTTCACGCTAGCTTTTATTCCTTTGACTATTATGGTAATTTGTAAAACAAGTTTGCTTGGGTCCTTTTATGTTCCACCTTTACTCTATCAGTACCGGGAACTAATGTATACTTTCATGGCAGTGTAATATGGAAAATCAAAACAAAGCAAAAATTTGGAAGCAATAGAGGACAGGCTAGCTAAATTGTGCTGCATTAATTTGGTAAAATGCTAAGTCATTAAAAATAAAAAGTATGCCTTGGCATGGGTGAATGACAAAAAGATTTGTGAAAAATATAGAGCGCACAATTGTAAATATAGATTTCCCCACTCATTGTGACTGTGCAAAAGGAGGTATGTGTTATGTACATGTAAAGAGAACAAGGAGAAATAAAGACGTGAATCAGGATGGTGGGTTCAATTATAAATATGCTATTTCTGTGTTTTAAAAGGTTAGTATTATTTTCAATTGGTTTTAATAATAAAGGGACATTTTAAGAAGAAAAGCATGTCAATCCAGCAGAGATAGATGGATTAGAAGTTAAGGCTAAAGTAAGCAAGATCTAGGCATCAGTGTATGATGGCACTGGATTTCAAGAGTGGAAGCATTGAGGGATAAAAAGTAATGGCTGTGAGAATGCTGAGAGAGAAAACTTGGGGGCATTTGGTGTCTAACAGAATATAAATGACCGAGGTGGAAACTTTACGAAGTATTTCAAGGTTTCTAGGCCAAGGCTAGAAAAGTGTTCAGTGCCATGAATAATCTGATGATAATGATGATGTTAGGACTTCTATATGAGATGAAAGTTATTACATTAAAATATTATTACAGTGAAAAATCCAAGTGTATGTGATCTGGAGTATATTAAACAATTAGAAATGGCTATAGATGACTCAGGGGCACAGATTGAGAGGTTCATATTGGTGAGGCCTAATCTGTTCTGATGGTATACATTATTTAACTAATATAGCATTTTTAAAAATAAAATTTGCATGTTTTTACCTAAGTAAGCACTCACCTTCCCCTATCATATTATACCTTGCCTTCATGTATTTCTTTGCCCAGGTCCTGAAGGCATTTGATTTTGATACCTGGGATAATCCCTTAAAGCCTAGGAAGTGAATGCATTGGCTGCTGAAAAAGGGTTGGGAGGGATAGAGAGAGTGTGAGGATGGAGGACTAAGGCAAAGGAAGCCTTTCGCAATATCTGAGGACACAATACATCAGAACATCTGTCTTTAATAGGAATTCCCGAAAGTATATAAATGTAACTGGGGGTGGAGGCAGAGGGAATAATCCATATTAAAAGGACAAATATTTCCGAATCTGAAGAAAACCACAATACTGAAGAGGCCTACTCAGTACCAAGAGAAACCAAAGATGCACACATAGACACAATCTCGTTTCAGAATGACCAGGAGGGAAACAGTTATTTTTTTAAAAAGCATCCAGGGAGATAATAAGGGGGGGGGGGGAAACAGTCTGGCATCAGATTGTTCATAGGCAGCATACAACACAGGCAGATATAGTTTCTTTATAAAGATAAACATGAATGTACTATTCAACACATCATTCCCACTCCTAGGTGTTATCCAAGTGAAATAAAAACCTATATTCTGTGAAACCTTATAGACATAGGTATAGAGGCTCTGTTTGGTGATTCACAATCTCCAAATACTGAAAACAACCCAAACAATTGGAGAAATCTCAAATATGTTATGCTGAGTAAAATAAGCCAGATTGAAAAGGTGATATACTATATAATTCTATTACTATGATATTCTTGAAAGAAGAAAACCATAGGGAAAGAGAACAGATCAGTGGGGTTGGGGCTGGGAGAGGAACTGGCTACAAAGGTCAGTACAAGTGATTTTGATTGTGATGATTGTTAAACAACTTAATGCATTTGTCATAACTCAGAACTGTACACCAAGAAGAGTGAATTTTACTTCATGTAAATTTTAAAAATATTAAAAAACACAAATTGATTTAAAAATACAGGTTATATCACATAAAGGTGACCAATAGAAGAACTGAAATTAAAATTTTGTTAGAATTTCAAGGAGAGGGGAAAGCAGGAAACAATATAACTTAAATTATGTATTTATTTTTCATTATAAGAAATCAATAATATTAAGTTGGTAAATTTTTAAACATTAGTGGTATAGCATTATCCACTATATTTTTCAACCAAAAGAAATAAACTACAAATGGCTCAAAAGGTTACACCTGGAGTGGGAGTTGTGTGATTGAGGAGCTGGGGAGAGGAACTTTTATATTTAATATCTGATCTTCCTGTACCATTTGAAATAATACATGTGCATAAATTACTTATAGTTTATTACAAATTAAATTTCAAAATTATACTAATATGCATATTCTTGATAAAAAATATCTTGATTTAAAAAATATTCCTCCAGATTTCATATTATCAATTTTAGAACTATATATTCTCAAGGTACATAAAGGTGAGCGTTTCATTTACAGTATAAGAAAGTACTGTAGGTATCCAACATTTTATATACAACATATCACAAAAGTACTATAATAATAAAAAATGTTATAAATGTTAATATATAAAGTGGACATTATTAATTGTTCAGATTTGTTATTTTTAATTATATTTAATAGACATTTAAATTTCTCTTATAATTATGTCAGAGTAAAAATATCTTCAAAGAGATAATTTCATCTCTTTATGTTGATATGGCAACATAAACAAACTGAGATGCTCAGTGATGACCAATAAGCCTGAAAGCAGTCGATGGCCTTTTCATCTCCAGCCAAACTGAATCAATGGGCCTATGACAGCTACTCCTGGCAGAACCTAGGCTAAAACTTTTCGTAGAAAAACATCACAGATGCTTTGGGGTTTGAATAGAATTTGACAGGGGAAAGACTTAACGAATAGTTTTTGAAAAAAAAATATATACTCCCTACAAGCAAATTTTTAATAGCTTTTGATCCATTGCAAGAACCCCAAAGTGCCAGTATGTGAATGCATAATTAGGTAGGAGAAAATTCATTACAAAGTGAATTTTGGTTCAACTTGACAAGCAAAAAATTCTCCCATGGCTGCTTTTGAGAAAATTATTATACCTTCCTTTCATCAAAATGTTGCCAGTTCTGCATTTCTGTCAATAGCATTTAACATATTTATTTAGGTTGTCTGATTTTTACCTCACGCGAGTAATGGAGACCTTTATTTAAATCACATCCCTGCTCACTTATATATCACCTACACATAAAATCTCTCCATATCTAAGAGAACCACTCTGCATCCCCACTATGGTAGTCATGGAAATGCACCACTCACATGTCCTGCTGCAGTTAGCATGGTGACTAGTGGCCCTAGGTGTCAGTCCTCTGCATTTACCATCACCATCACCTTTGCGCTCAGACCACGCCTCTCCCAAGCTGGTCACAGCCAGTGTCTGAGCACAGTGTGGCTACTAGTGCCAGCCAGGTCCTGCAGGACATGAGGCTCCTCTAGGGCATGACTCTTGCTCAAGGAGTCCCCACTGGCCTTGTGGAAACGTTCTTAGAACTATTCTGCTATCTGATACTCTTCCTACCCAGTCCTCCTGCCTCCTCTTCTTTCACAGGTGTAGATTAGTAACTTGCTCTGAAGGTTTGCTTGCCTAGCCCGCCTTCCTCCTCTTTTTTTGTGTGTTTCTCTCCCTAAAACCTCTTGTAACTCTAATCCCATCTTGGCATCTGCTTGAAGGATTTGATTCGAGCCAACACATGCATTCTGAAGAAATGGTAAGCATGGCACTTCTCTACCTAAAGAACACCCGAGCCACACTGCTTTCAAAGAGAAATAATCATATCTAACTCTTATGCAAATTAGGAATAGCTTTAGCTGAGCTGCTAAGCATCCTTGGGAATATCTTTTATATCGGTGATGTGGATTCTCTCCTTCCATCTCTAGCTGTAGTCTCTAACCTGGCCTTCCCTCCTTTTGGTTAGCCTGTCCCACTACCCCAGCTGTTGTTAATTTCCTGAAGTGCTCTCTGTTCTTGTCATTCCTTTGTATTTAAAGGCTTTGGTGATTCCCCCAATTCTAGTCAAGTCCAAACTTCTTGGCCCTCAGGCCCTCCATAACCTAAAAAGTCAACTTACCTCCCAAGTTTCAACTAGAAGAAAGCTCTCTTTCTCCAAGGCTAGAGACAAGAAGTAAAGGGTTGAAGATGATAAAAACAAAATTGAGGTTTAGAAAGAAAAATCGGGAGATTTATATTAGATGGCTTTATTTTCCTGATAAAGTGGGTGGTGTCAAGTCAGTGGCTGAGAGAGATACAAGGAGTTAAAGAGGAGAGGTAAGCTTTGTGACAACCAAAGTGCAAATTCAAAATGATTTTAAAATCTTGTGGAGTAGGACCCTTTGATGTATGTGACATTCTCTAGTAGGCTGTTACTTTATTCTGAATAAATGTCTTTCACAAAGTAAATGCTCCAAAATGATTGTTGCGTGAATAAAGTAAGCAAAGCTCTGGAGAGGAGCAGAGAGAAGGGGTTAAGCGTCAGAATATGAGCAGCATCACTCAGAGTTCTGTGCCTTAGTTTCCTGATCAGGAAAATGGTGGTAATATGGTATTTACTTTATAAGGTTATAGTAAGGATTTACAGGTAAATATGTGATGTAGTTCACTTAAATTATGCCAGCCACGGCAAGTGCTCTCTGTTTGCTATTTTCATTAGCAGTATTTTTTTTTTACAGTGACTATACAGCTATAAAAAAAAGTTGACTGAAGGGTATAAACATCCAGCTATAGGATGATGTCTAAAGTACAGTATGGTGATTATAGTTAATAATGCTGCGTTATCATCTACAGGTATTCCTTAATTTATGATAGGTTACATCCTGATAAACCTATAGTGAGCTGAAAATAACCTACCAAACATCGTAGCTTTGCCTAGCCTACCTTACATGCTCAGGGCACTTACATTAGCCTCGAGGTGGGCAAAATTATCTAATACAGTGAACACCGGTAGAGTACTGGTCATTTACCCTTGTGATCGTGTGGCTGACTGGGACCTGTGGTTCACTGCCAAGGCCCAGCATCATGACAGTATCATACCACATATTGCTAGCCTGGGAAAAGATCAAAATTCAAAATTCAAAGTACGATTTCTACTGAATGCATATTGCTTTCACACCATCGTAGAGTCAAAAAATCTAAATCGAATCATTGTAAGTTGGGGACCATCTGTACTTGAAAATTGCTAAGAGAGTAGATCTTAAATGTTCTCACCACAAAAAAGAAATGCTAATTATGAGATGTGGTAGAGGTGTTAGTGATATGGTGGGTAATCATTTTGCAATATATAAGTGTATCAAATTAATACGTTATACAACTTAAATTTACACAATGTTATAAGTCAATTATATCTCAATAAAACTGGGGGGAAAAACTGGACCAGGAATAAGGTATAAGTAGCTAAAGTAGCAGATACAGTTAGAAGCCTTCATTTTGAGTCCCAGATGCCATTTAAGATCTGTGACCTTGGGCATGTCATGTAATGTTTTACAACCTCACTGGTACTATCTCTCATTATATAGTTGTAGTGAGGATCAAAGGAGAAGATTTGTGTGCAAGTACTTTATAAACCATAAAGGAGGACTATATGAGTTACCAATCAGAAAACAATATACATGTATGGGTTTGTTTGGTTCATGGACCAAAGCCCTAACCCATGCAAATCCTGAGGATCAGTGTTCAATGTAAACACCCTAAATACATGTTAGACAGTCTCTGCGCAAAAAACACACTGCTTTAGGGTTTTGGATGGGAGGGAAGCCTGCTCCTGTTTGAGAAGATGGTGATGATGGGTGAAGTGTCACTGAGTCTGAGGTCATTTGGCGGAGGTGGGAATAAAAAGGTTTTCTAAGGAGCGAGAGCACGGAAGAAACCCAAATTTGAGTGCCATGGCATATGTAATAGATGTGATAGCTGAGAGGTGTGTATTCATAAAATCAGCTTCCCCCTTTTTTTAAACCCACCTCTCCATAACCAGGCAGCCTGCTACTACATCAGGAATTTACTGCTGTGAGCAACTATAAACATTGTGCTAATGGCAGCACTGCCTGAGAACGGTCATTGGAGAGTGCAGTCAGAGGCCAGAGACAATATTTCCTACTTTCTACACACCACGGGGCACATGCAGTATAATCTGATATAGTGTAAAGCTACTTGAATAATAATCATTATTATTAAAAGCAAACAATCAACTCCACAGATCAACGGCTCTTTTAAAACATGTTTTCTAATCTCTGCTTCCTCTCAGATATATGGTTACTGTCCACCTGGAAATGCCCCAAAGTGATAGCCAGAAATCTGCCACCACCACCCCTTCTGCTGTTCCTGCCATCATATTTAATTGTGTTTGCTCAACTTGAAGCCAAACTCATATGCAGTATATTTAGATGGTTAAAATAGCACAGCATTCCACTGTATTCACCGATTACTTTCAACAGCACAATTCTTAGAAATTAGTCTGGAATAAATAAGGTAAAGAGAAAAGAAGCAACATGAATTTGTGCCAGTGACAAAGAAAACAATATCAAAACGGACATCTGCAGATCCGCCATGAATGAGGGAATATAGAGTGTCCCTTTAGGTGCACTCTCCTGCAAATGTAATCACCACATCATTCGCCAAGTCTGGATTTATTTTAAAGCGGGTAAGAAAGAAAGCAAGAAACTAATAGCAAGAAATTGTGAAGTGCCTTTGTAATTTCAAAAGATCAATGTACAATCTTGTATAGCATTAAATGTAAAGGTGTAGAACTGATATATATGTTGATTTTCTAAACCTCTAAGGAGCATTTTTTTTCCACAACGGCAAACTTTCTAAGTTGAAAAATGTATATTCAAAAATATATATTCATGAAAAATTAATATATATTCAGGAACCCTTTTCTGAAGTCAGCTACTGCATATTTCTTCATATGCTTTGAAAAGTACAAATTTACAAAGGTTTGGTTGGATACTTTTGTCAGCTAACTCCATCTTAAGTTTTTCAACTTGTATTTTTAGTGTTAACAAATACTAACCTTATCATCCAAATACCAAAGGGCTTCTGAATAATGGGGTAAAGAACACACTTTGTTGCTGAAAAGATTATGGTTGAATTGGATCAATTAATTAAAAATAAAGACCACTGTTCTGTGCTTTTAATCTGAGCCAAACTTTACATCATCATCATCATCATCATCATCATCATAAATAAAAACAACAGGCATTTTAAACATAAAGAGCTTAATTAACCTAATTTTCATTCCAATTTGGAAAATGAAGAGAATGAATATGCATGTAGATATTTTTTTTTACTTGAGATTTTCCAGGGTATACTTCTGGTAACTACATGACTGTTGATTAGGGAATCCCATTTGAAGAATGTCTACTGTGTGGAACTGTCAGGAGTTGACTTTTTCTTCTGTATTCTTATTCCTCACTTGTTGTCACGTCCAGCGTGGCAAGGGCAAATAGGTTCCTTTTAAGGGGCGACGCAGATTGAATAAGAGCAAGAGACAAAAGTAAGATTAAGAGTGAGACCAAGGGACTCAGCCAGAGAAGACTGAGTGAGCCCTGAATCGGGTCAGCGTATGGCTTTTATTGAGTAGTTTGTAAAGAAGTGAAACTGCTGTCAATTAATTTGCAACCGTGTGACTTATGTGTGCCTTAAGACCTTTTCCATTAACATTCCCATTGTGTTCCAGCATATCCTATGCCTTCACACTTCCGCCACATAGCCCCAAGACACTTTGTTACTGTGTCCTCCCAGGGGAGATAACTATTATCATTCCAATAGGTCCCAGTCACCTGAGACACTCCCCGAGAGAGCTTTACAGATATCGAGCTTTACAGATATCATTCCATCCGGCCTCAGTTTTCCGAGACACTCTCTCGACTAATGGGTCAGAGGCTAATGTAGGGGGGGTGGTAATGGAATCGGCTATAATGCAACAACTTGTATATTGATTAATTTAACAAATAGTACTCAGAAACTATTATATGCCCACGTGTTGTTCTAGGCACTGAAGTCACAGTTAGAACAAAAGTAGGCAAAGTGCTCTTCTCATGGAGCTTATAGTCTACACTGGGGGGCAGGACTAGGAGAAAACAAACAGAAACTAGATCTCAGATAGTGATAACTTCATTAAGAAAGCGCAGCAGAGTAGAATGCCAGGGTGACTTGGAGGGTAACTTTAGATAAGTGATAAGGAAAGGCCTTTCTAAGGAGGTAACCTGTGCCCCAGAGAGACAAAAGATGGCACCAGCCATATGAAGAGCTGAGGCAACAGCAATTACAAAGACCCTAAAATGGGAAAGAGCTTGGAGAACCCAAAGAACAGGAAGAAGCCAATTAAAACATCATGAATTGGAGGCCAATGTTTTGAGATGAGGCCTGATAGTGAGCAGATGATACATCCCTTCCAAGGACTCAGGCAGCAACTTCAAGAAGTGTTCTGCTTTAGAAGTCAGCAGAGACCCAGCTTGTGGCACAAAGGCCAGTATTTTCTCAGATACCAATATTGTTGGCACCAGAAATCTCCTCTTTCATGTGTCTACATTGTTCCTTAAGTGCTTGTCTCATGAGTCTTCAAATCCTGAGTGACACACCCGGCCTTTAGAGTCTCCCTTGTTCATTTTCTCACTCTTCCAGTGCCTGGTCTCCAACCTGATACTTGTTCTGACCCTCACGGTTAGTGTAGGGCTGGAGTCCACATAACCCTAGGACATGTAACCTCAAGAATAACCTGACTACTCCATTTCCCACCTCCTACTTCCTGCTAATCCTTAATGACTTTTACTGCTTCCTTACCTGACCAGATACTAAAACTGCTATATGCTTGCTAATGTTACTACTTTCCTCAGTATGTATTATATTTTCAATTTTCAAAAATACTTCCATATCCCTTAATATTCTTGATTGCATCAACAATCTCCACAAAGTAGATATATAATTACCATTATTTCATTTTAAAGGTGAGGAAATCCAAAGTCAAATAGTTCGGGTAACCTTCCTACAGTAAGCTCACAATAGGACTGGCCTGAGAAACCAGGAATTCTGCTTTCCCATCTCTAACCTATTTTGGGGGTGAGGGAGATATGGTTTACTGCCGGCATTGGGGTCTTGAAAAAGTAAGTCCACACATGGCCTGCTTATTATTTTTTTAAATTTATTTNGCAGCTCAGCGGCTGCTCAGCTCGGGCTGGGACTCGAACCGCTGTTGCTCAGAGCTCAAACTCTTGAGCGAGCTCTTAACCAACTGAGCCACTCGATGGCCTGCTTATTAAATTGAATTTGAAGACCACACACAAAGGAATTTAGGAATTAAATAGAAAACGCCCCCTACTTCAACTTTTTTCATATTTGTGTATTTGAGTTCACTTTTCTTCATAACTTCATGTCTTTAGACATTTGCAGCCCCATATATACAGTAGAACATAGTGTAGAGATTAGTATAAATATATTACCAATTAAAGAGAAAATAGGGAACAAGTGAGCTGTTTAATTGCTGAGCATATACAGCTGCTCTGGGTTTTCTTCTTTAGCTCTGCCTGCCCCCAAAGATCATGGTTGTACATAATAAGTTATCACTTTGTGGATGTAGGATGGCACATATATCTCTCATTCTAAAAGTTCAATATTGTGATCTCATTTTGAAATAAGTATTTTTCAGATAACCATGTTGTCAAGAATTCAATGTACTATTTTTTTTTTAAATCAGCATTTTCCGATAAATCCAAACAAGAGAGTCTTAGAGGACATGCCAGAAACAATTTTCTTACCAGTTCAATATTAATCAAGTCTCATAAATATTATCCTGAAAATAAATGGGGAAGTGCTAAAAGAAATTAAAAACTCTCAGGTGTCTTTCATGCTTTGAAAGTAGATAAATTACGTTCATTGTAGCTTGTGGTATGTGGTAGTTTGAAGTAGAATGCTTTTCATACCATTCTTTAAAAATCTAAGGCTCTTATTATGATGACATTCTAGCTGTTTCTATTCAAATTCATGCCACTTTTCCAAGAGAACCATTTCGACCTGTTAACTTCTGGCTAAATTTGTGGGAGTTCTTCCACTCACCCCTGTGCATAATATTTTGAGGAAATAGACTAATAGCTATTCACCTAATTGAAATATATCTAAAGCTGTTATACAAAAATAACAATATGCAATTTTGGTGAAAACACAAATTCACTTGGAAGTCAATGCTATTCAGAGCAAACACAGTAAGTTTTGAAGGATGTGCTGCCCCTAGAGTACCATTTAGTGGATTGGAAGCAGCAATTCACAGATGAAGAAAACTTAGCAAAATATAATACAGTTAATCTATGTAAGCCTCAAACTTGCCAAATAGCTGGAAACAAATGACTTACCTTTCCTAGTTTATTTCCAGATAGACATTTAACATTGTGTAAACATCATGTAACCATAGGTTCAACACAAGAACTGGTCTCCCCTCCACTATCCCCACCCTCTACCCTCCAAGTAACTTTGGGGCAGGACAGGAGCAGCTCTGGGGGACCAGTGCATAAATAGGCTGCATTTTGGACTACTGCCTGTCAGATGGTAAGCTTGCTGGGAGAAGGCTCTGTCCTTAATAGGAAAGCTTCTAGATTGTTCAGTTTTATCCATGACGGTCGGGGTGAACTTCATTCAGGGGTGAATATTATACCATTGTGACCACACATCTAAGCGACAGCTGTTATTGGCAATAAAGCTGCCTGCCTCTTTTTTTTAAACATCCATCTGGGAAATACTGGAATCTCTCTCTTTTAAGATATTTTCTTATATGCAAGCATATTTCTCAAGGACGATTTCACAATTCTACTATGTCACTGTCATTATTGTCTTTCAGGAAAAAAGATACCTAATTTTTTTCAAAAAGATGCAGAAATACATTCTACCTCACAAATAATATATAGAAGGCCATTTTCATATATAAATGTAAGCAAACAGCTAATACTTGAATGAAGAGCCATATATATATATATATATATATATATATAATCTTATGTGAAAATGTGATACTTAATAGAGAAATCCAGTTTATAAAATTTATACCTTTCACTTTTCCCTGAAAACTTCAAAGGTATTTTTAAAAAACATGTTAATTGATCCAAAATATAAATAAAATGTTTATACTTTGGTGCAAAATAAATTACATATGTAGATTTCTAGGCTGAAATCACATCTTTTTATTGGGTTGTCAAGAAATGTATGTGTATTTGTGTCCATACGTGTGTAAAGTAATATGCAACTGAGGCTATAGCAAGACAGTGCCAAAATAACTGGCTGAAAAGCAAAAATTTCAATCATGACAGTTTTACTTATTTGTTTCCCCTGATTAGGCTAGTTGATTTGGTTTGGCATTTTGTATGCATTCATTAAATTGTTGTAAACAAAAGCATAGTATTATAATAACATTCAAGCCAATAATTTTTTTACAATACTGAACTATTATATACTCAAAGCAAAATATTTAAAATTTAGACTAAAATCAACTAATTTCATTTCCGAAAAAAAATTGTACTTCCTTTGCAAATGCTTATTATGTAAAAACAGCATTTAGAAAGTATACTTCATATAATTTCAGATATATACCTATATACTCCTATTTGTATCCTATATATAAAGGATATGTGTATGTATACCCATCCCTCCAAATACTCAATCTTACCTGTTTTTGAGCAGCACACTGAAGGTCGTCTTATCGAGTCCCAGGTAATTTGGCAGCAAGTTTGACCAATTCCAGTTCCATTTTGCAATGGCTGACTGTTGACAAATGAGAAGACACTATTGTTAGTTATTAATCAGAGTTAATATGATCAGTAAATTAAAGCTCCAGCTGTGATAGACTAACCAAGAAGGAGGGGGGTCCAGAACAAGGACTTAGACAGATAACATCAATCATGTCCACAGAAGAAGGTTTTCATTCCAATAAGATAGCAATTAATTTATAAATCCATTTGGGAATGTAGTCATTTATAAAAACATAAATCAATTTCTTGAGTCGTTGTTCCTCCAACTGCTAATGGCGTTTGCCCAAGTTTCTCTGAGAGGGTGACTCTTTAAAAAGCAAAGTAAAATAACTGGCAACTTTTTCATTCACCAGTTTATAGTTTTTTCAGTACCCAGAAGTTTCATTAAACAAACATGGAAGGCTACAACTCAAATAATGACACAGCTGAATTAAAGTGTGATATTAGCATTACCTTTTTGGTTAAGAAAATGCTTTGAAGGGGAAATTACAAGCACCTGTAAATGTTAAGTAACATAAATGAGCCTTTTTTTCCTCATTTAATAATTTCACAACTGAGTAAGGAGAAAAATGACTGTGAAAGATAATCTCATACTTCAGAACTGAATTATACATGCCATGTATTTAATTGTGAGGATGGTTTAACAGCGACAATGGTTATTTATGATTTGGAGCAATCTAATGCACAACACAGGAAAGCAGCAAAAAAACCTCAAACTTATACGACATATTTGGTTTTAAAGTAGTATAGATGCTTATACTCCTTAAACTACATGGTTTTGATCATAAGAGTCCAGGCTGATGTTTAAAACCCAATGAGAACTCTGCCCGTCACCTGCTGATTAATGGAGCGCTCCCATCCTGTCACAGAGCAGGGGAATTCTGCCCCAGGTTGTCAGCATTTGAAGGTCTTATTCTACTACAGTATTGATGAATGTAGATGAGGGCTGTAACAGGCATAGTAAAAATATTATCTGCATCCCGAATTAGGCTATTGTTTTAATTTTTATTTTCATCAGAGCTCTAGGTCAAGCAATCCTTCTCTTCTGCCCTGTTAGTTCAAATAGTCTGTCAAGTGGCTTCTCAGAAAAGCCACCAAAAGAATAAATAAAACAAAAGCAACTTTAGATTTCAAATACTTTGGCACAGAGATGATGTTTTTAATATAACTACTAAAACATTCAGCTTAAACAATGGCATAATCTGACATTAAAAAAATGGGTGGCGTTTATCACATTGACTTTATTGGAAACATCCTGACTTTAAGATTGTTAGCAAATTCATTTTAAATTTAGGAATGTATTTAGGGTTATATAAAAAAAGCAAATTTACCCCATGCCACTTAAAATATTAGGAGCTAAATGTTCTATGTATAATTAATTTAAAGCTTTGTTATAATTTACCTCATAAATTCATAAAGGTTCCCGGGTATTTTGTAAGTGTGGGTATTAGGGGATGGGGGTGGGGGCAGCAAGGGAGAGAAAGACTGTTACAAAACGCCTGACTTTTCCGGCCTTCTGTAGACACAGCCAAACAGATGTTCCCTCTGCCCGCGGTGAACTGACCTGGTCAGAAGCTAAATTTCACAGACCAAACATATGAATCAGTTTGACAAATAGAAAGAAGGTAAAATAACTTTTTCAAAGTCAATTTGTGCAGGCCATGCACATCAATACAAGGCCTTTTGCTTCCTAGGAAAATGCTTATGAGTGAATATTCAAACACAAGCCAATTTTTTTCTTACTAGTGTAAAGAAACCACGCATTTAAATTAAATTTACCATCACATACCTGATCTAGCATGTTTTCACTAAACACCTTGTACACATGGAAAGGGTTAAAGGCAGAAGGCTGATCTTCCACACTCCTCAAGGTTGTTTTCAAAGGTCTGATGGGTAATGGCTTTTCCTCTGAACCATTCATAGAAAACAGCTGTTCTTTTAAATACTCCTTCAAGGGGGAAAAAAAAAATTCAAGTTGTTGTGGTGGGAAGCATATATTCTCTAAAAAATAAACTGATCAGTATCCAAATCTACCTTTTCAGCACATTTTCTAGATTACAGTGTATGACTTGCCTTAGGACAAAATACATTTTCAGAAGAAACCTAGCATAGTACAAATCAGCTTTGCAATAAACCCATCAAAAACAAGTTCACCTGAAATATAGATTAGAAAAGCATTCAATGAATTCTCACATAAGGAATGTATGCTTGATATTTCAGAATCTTTTTAATAGGCATTGTCTTGTCATTAGTTCATATGTTAACATATATAGTTACCAAAACGTAACTCAGTACATGATTACTCACAGTACAAGGCTGCTTGGATTTCTTAAGTATAGTTGTGGCCTACTCCATGCTCAGCAGAGCATTAAGTACTCAGATAGTTCAGTATAAGCAGCCTCACCTATAGAATTAATTATAATGCAAGCTCCTAAACTATTTCCATGCTGTGGCTGAAAAATATCAAGTCAATTTACTGCATTATACCTCATTTTCTATCCATAAATAAATCAGGTGAACAATCCTAATCTAATAGGACTCTTTCTGGAAAACAACAAACAAAAATGACTAAAAGTTTCCCATAAACTTTCAAATGATTACTCTTAATAAGCAAGTCATTTAATAAATACTATAAATGTTCTAATTTTTAGTATGTCACAGTGTAATTTTTTCTTCAAAGTTAGGATTAGGACTAGGTTCAGAACATTAGAGCTGAGAAGGACTTGATAAATTTTCTAGAAAACCCTTGTTATGCTAAATCTGATGCACAAATCAGCCTCACTTGGGAGCTTGTTAGAAAAGCAAAATCTCAGGCCCCATCAAATCCGAATCTGACTGTTAAGATTTCCCAGGAGATTGGTAGGCACATGAAAGTTTGAGAAACTCTAGCTCACACTACGTTCAATGGTTGGCTCTGAAAGGTCAGGGGAGTAGCCTGAGGTCACTCAGGGATGAGGGGTATAGTTGGGGCAAGAAGCCATATCTCTGGTCTCATTTCACTGTATTTTTTCTCTCTGCCTCTATAACTTCATGAATAGAGAGTGCCCACTGTATTCATTGTGAAAGGCAAGTTTCAGATCCCAAAACCCTAAAAATCAAAGAAACCACTACTTAAGTAAACAATGATAGTTGCTTAAACTTGCTCATTGTGGATCATATCTCTTTAAAAAAAAATAAATTCTATGGTATCTGACAGACTGATTCTTACTAAATATTACTAGATAATGATAAAGCCAATAGAAAATAATGTTATGCCTAGGTTCATATTTCTGAAAAGAAGAATTTTTTTCTCCATTATAATTTCTAAAAGTAAAATTTTAAAAAGGAATATAATGCTCTTCTTTCGTTAGAAAATCTACTTTGTTTTGGCTACTCATCTTTTTCACTTATTTCCTCTTACATGACTATATTTTGGCTTTTGTTTGTTTCCACAGTTCAAAAAAAGAGAAAGTGCTCTGTTGCAAGTTGTGAACACAATGGTGGTGTTTTCTTCCTTGTTAATTTCTCTGACTTCTCTGCCATATTGACACTGGTCGTTACCTCTTCTTAAAAATCTCAGATTTTCTGTGGCATTGCTTTCACCAGATTGATTGCTGATTTGGTATGTTTCTTTAAGAGAAATATATTTGAATATCCTTTCTTGAACACCTTCCCTGTGCAGCTACATCAAAACTTGTTTCTCTACCCATCATGTCTCTGTTTCTATCCACTGAGGAGCTCCATCATTCTCATGACCTCAACTACCACGACCTCAACTACTTGATGAAGACCACCAGATTTACACTCACAGCCTCTCTCATGTGTGCTCATGGCCAGGATTCCCAAGTACCAATTGGACTTTTATGCTCATACATCTTACCTTTATCTCAAAGACAGATATTTTGAAACTCATTTTCTCTTATAACTTCACTGTCTCTCAATGGCACACCCATTCTTCCCCTCACCCAGGCCTGTACCCGTAAATGCTTCTGTACTATTACATTTTTGAATATTTATTTTGAATAGTAGCACACCTAAAAGTGCTGAAGACTCATTAGTGCTATGCATCAAGGAACAAACATCACAACAGAAATTCACCTACAACATAAGGATACCTCACAGTATAAAAGCAGCCATATATATTATACCAGTCACTTAATCACCCTTGTGTTGTTATTTGGGTTCACTCCCTGTGTTGTTTTAGTAGTCACAAGGCAACATGGTCACTACTTTATTTGATTCTAGACTCTCCTTAAATTATGCCTCTTACTTTGGGGCACTGCATCTCACTGAGCACATCTCACCACCAAGTACTTAGCTGGACATCCCATCTGATGGACATTGCCATAGCAGTAAGTACGTTCAGTTGTAATGAAAGAAAAATCATAACTTTGAACTTAATTGATCAAAATGTGATGGTGCCTCAGCAAAAAATCTTACATACATTAGATCTCAAAATACACCTGTTCAGAACGCCCTCAGAGTTCCATGAGGGGAAGGTGGCCTTGGAGTCCCTAAATATCCAACTTAACTTTTGTTGATTTTGCTTAATGGTGATTACTAAACTTTTTTTTGTTTGTTTTATGGATGTTTTTTAAAAAGGACTAGTCTATCAGTATGTCAACCTATACCAGTCATTGCTGTCCTCAGAACTACTGTAACACCATTTTACTAAGAATCTGACTGAATCTTACTGCGACTTATGTTTCTCAGTAGTCACCAGTTATTTTGGCCAATTTGGGTGGCCAGGTGGACATGTCAATAAAGACCATGTCTTCCCAATGGAGGTCTTTCAGTTAGCCAAGGCCAGCAGCTGGAGTACCGGAGTTTCCCAAATATTGGGTTGTCAGAAAAGTCATGATGCACTTTTGCGACAAAAAACATAGAAAATATACGTTATGACTTTTCCGACAACCCAATAGAAACCCCAAACAATCTGTGAGGGATCGTTAGCAAGAGTGAATAAGTTGTATTACTTTGTAACAATTACATACTGAGCTCTCCTCCCTTAGGTGATCCTTCTTAGGTGGTCATTGAATACACTGTTATATCACCTATTTATTGACTGGTTGACTAGCTCTTGGAAAGCCAGATAACAAGATTTACTTGAAGTAAGTTTCAGATAGATAATAGTGGGAAGCACATTTATATAACACAGTTGTAAAATGCTGTGATAGAATTTAATTCACTCCTTGGAAATTTATGGTTTTTAAGGCCTACTTCATTGAGATAAAACACTATATCTTCACATTATTCATGTTATATAATTTTACTATTCCAAAAAATACATCCATGTGTTTACAAATAAACATAATTCTGTTCACATTAGCTGTTACACTAATTCAGATGCATATGATCAAATTTAAAACGTAATTGAGTAAACTTGTATTGTTTTAAGTAAATAACTGAGATACCTACCTGTTCTTTACTTTTTTTTTTTTTTTCTAAAATAGCAGAAACATGCAAGGTCAGAGGCTTAACCCAGCTGAGAGGTGGACAAGCATGACATTGGTTCTAACCAGTGTCTGTGCATTAATTAATGCATTTTCTTGGGTTAAGCTAGTCGCTCCTGAATACGGTTCAATATTCTCCTGAAGTTTTCGCATTATGTAAGAAATCTCCAACCTCACCAACGCAAGTATGATGTCCACAGGAGAAGAGCTACAACTCTCTTCAGAAAATTCTTCATTTCACAAACACCGGGTTTGAACATCAGCTTAAAAGTCACAAACACACAATTCCCAAACTACACCTCTCGTCTGTACGATTCAGAACTGAACTGAGTTGATGAGCCATGTTATTGTTTAAACCATATAAATAAAACCTACATTGTTTCGGTGAAGCTTCTGTTGTACAAATGCAGAACAGCCGGGGCTAAATAGATTCTATTAATAATGTATTATTGAGTTTGGTATTGACTTTAAGAAGTATTATCACCTCCTTGACTAACCCTTAGCTGCCAGCAGACGCTGCCTCAGGCCAGTACACACCTAATTGCTCGGTAAAAAGGCCGTTTCCCTACCTCATTGAGCCGCATGATGTGATAAATTTGCCTCAGGTACTCGCTGCCACCTGGTTTGTGGCAGATATCCAGGACCATCATGTTTATTTTCTGCTCAGTCAGTTCAAGAGCAATATCTCCTTCTTCTAAGGCTGTACTTTTCTCTATTGTCATAAATGCACTAAATATGAAGAAAGCATATATGTATCAATGATGAAGAACCGTAAAGATGGAAAATAATCAGAGAGATTGAGTGTGGAGAGTTGCTGTAAGTCTCATATTCAAAGCACTCATAAAAACTTCACTCAAATAGATAAGACTTCCCAAACTGCTGCTATTCATATAAACAGTGACTTAGAACTAAGCACCTGAAAGCATTTTTTAAAATTGAATCATTTCTTTTAAAACATTTCTTTATTGCATTTATACTCCTATCTATAAAACATTTTCCCATTACTGCAATTGTTGAAATTGCTATAATCATGGGATGAAAACAAAACATTTCTTTTTAAGAACATGTAAGAAATAATTTGTATTTTCTCTTTGAGGATAAAAAGTATCTTTGATGCCAGAAATAGCTTTGGTTTTCTGTCTTTTGTAGATTCCTCTTTACACCTGTCTTAGAACACATAAAAGACTAATTAAAGTGTCAAAAGAGGGAGCCTATTATGCTAAATATAGGTTGGGTGCTTCCTGGCAGTGTGCTTACCACTGGGTGTTTTACATTGGCCTTTTGACACTTGTTGCCTTTTAAAAATATGCCCCCTCTCCTGTTTCTTCTCCGTAACACATACTTAGCAAAAGTCACTACCCTGATTATTCTACTAGGAAAAAGGCCTATTATCATCACTACACCAGGAAAGTCCAAGTTATACTTATGAAACGTATCTTTCATAGAACTAATATGCTTATTATTGATTTTAAACATTATTTACATAAATAATGTTGGCATAAATTTTTTAAAAGAAATTCTCAAACTATGCCAGTGAAAATTAATCATGATAGTCAACTTACATCATATATATTCCACACTAATTTTCTGATTGCAGTTGCTATTAGGATCAGGTTAAGCTTTGCAATCTAAGTATGTATTCTTAAGAAAACGCATGGTTTTCAACTGTTTCCCAGACTAAATGAAATTTACTGTGGTGTCATCAGCTATATACTGCAGTTCATTACTGAGATTTTGCCATGATTATAAAATTAGTTCTGCTAAGAGTCAGTGCCGCTGACCTGAAGACTGAACTAAATGATACCCAGCTGCTGGACATTAACTTTTATATTGTTTCCACATGTAGCTTCAAAATATCCTTCTTAGAAAAAACAACAAAAAAAACTTTGTGATCATATAAGCCTTGCTAAAAAATAAAGCAAATCCTACTCTTAGAGATTTTCATGAGCTAGAGTAAATCTTGAAACAAACAAACAAAACCATCTTGTTTCAATAAGAGAAGCTTGTAAATATCTTGAAGCTGCATATAAGTTGCAAGCAAAATTTCTTGTCAGGTTTTTTGGAGGCTGACATTGAAAAAGTTGAGGCCCTCTGACAAAGGAGTGCGTCAGTGTCAGCCCCTGAATTGTATCCTTTCCTGTCCATCACTGTGCAGGTGAAGCAAATGATTGGATTCAGTCAATGCTATGATTAATGAGTTCCTCTCTGGATTTGGGACTGCCTATCAATCATGTCATTAGGGAGAATGTGCCCTGAAAGAGGCAGACCTTAGCCAAGGAATAACTGCATTAATCTTAATCTGTATATGCACCCAGCCAGCCAAGTCAGGGTCACCATGATGAAAAACAATAATCTTCAACTCGACAAATTACTTTGCAAAGACAGACATTTCTTTACTTTTTGGGCTGTATGTTCTCCAGAATCTAAGTTGACTGTTTACAGCTTGAGTGTTACTACAAAGTGAAAGTTATTTTAATGAATAGTAATGTTTTCCGGCAGTATGCAAGACAAGCAATGCTTACAGCTGCCACCCTTCCACTGTGGTTATTTTCACAATTTCCATCAAAGTTAAATCTGGATGCAAGTGAAAGAAACCTAGCTAAATGATATTGTGTAGTTCCAAGATAACCTTCATGAAAAATTAAGATTTATTTTATCTTAACTGAAGAACTATTTAGTTTCAATGCTTACATTCTCATACTTAAAAAAAAATATATATATATATGGTGAAGCCAAGGCAACCCTCGACCTACATACAGGCATCATGGTTTAAAATACATTTTCCTCATGGTATAGATCTATGAAATAAATAGTAAATTATCATCAATTTATGAGAAATATGTAGAGGTGGAAGTTTACTTGCATATCAGATAATCAATTTGAAATCAAAATCAAGAAGAAAGATTCCTGTAGCACCCAAATCCTAGAAGAAATTACCTAAAGCGAGTTAAGTGAAATTTAACTCTTTTTCAAATAACTGTAAAAAATAACTTTAAATCTGCATTTTATATTGGTGTTATTTGAGAAATTGAGAAAGACATAGCATTGTGCTAATTACATATTTACTAAATATATATTCAGAATCTTGGAGGGCTGTAAAACATTTTTAAAAATCAGCAATTCTTCATTTTGAATGCATGTTACAACAGATAGTTGATCAGCCATATATTACTAGCTAGACAACCCCCTGTATAGGAGATACCAGATGTGTTGGTGCTGTGCATAAAAAACTTAAACTAAAATCAACTTTTAAGGAAACAATTTTACTTAGGAATTCCTGTATGTAGCCCCAGGTGTATAATGGAGACATACTTTAAACTGATCTTATTGCTAGAGGGGCTTCTAAATCATCAATATCATAAATTTAACTTTGTAATTATAATCAGATCCACTATTTTTACTCTTCTTTTTGCTCTCCCTTTTATAACCACTGTCACATATAATGACATCTGGCCTTAATCATTTAGTCATTGGATTAAAGCCTATAAATTGGTATCAAATGCAAATGTAAAGATTAGGAAGGTCACTGTCAATGTTACTAAGCTCTTGCCTGACTGCTATTGTTATTCCTGTACACAGGACGTCCCAAAAGTAAATTTCTAGAAATCAGTGAAGCGGGACCAGGAAAATCATGATTTCTGACATTTTCCCATTTAGATTAATATAAAGTCTTACAGATTAATATAAAACAATAAAGAGTGTTTGTTATCATAATACTAACCAGTGAGTTCAATGTATTTTAATAGTTTATAAATAAAAAATGCTTACTACTTCTAAGCTTGATGCTAAGAACTTTTATAAGGGATTTGTATTTGCCCATCTGATTCCAAAGTCTGAGCTCTCTGTCACTACCATGTACGAGGAAAATTAACAACTTGTAGTCATTTCAGGCAGAGAGTTATAATAGTATCTGCTAGCAACATGAGTATATTTTTGAAGAACAGAGGACAGTGTGTGTGAGTGGTAAAAAAAAAAAAAAAAAGGCTGGCTTAGTGATCTGTAGACCATATGAACCATAATTCCTTTATCCATATCATGCAATTCTATACTGAAGACTAATTTTAAGACAGAAGGACTCTAGGTACATATTTAAATTCACCAGGGACCCTTAAAAATCTCTGCAATACCACAAATCACTTCGCTCTTGGTGACAAACCTATGAGAAGGCTGACATTTTCATAAAGAAACAGCTGGGTGTGTTTATAGCTTGAGTGTGATATGCCCCAGTTGCCCTCTGGGATTCTTACATTACCAGATGAAAAATGTGTACCTTTTTGACAATCAGGTACACAGAAAGCAATAAAAAGCCTTTTATATCCATTAATTCCTTCTTAATTTAATCTCCATGCCCAATCCATTTATAAAACACTCCAGGCTATCCACTAGATACCTGTTTGCACACTGAAAAGGAGTGAAACCAAATTCTCCTGGGTTTAACTACTACCCTTTTAATCAGAAACCTTAAGATGGTGACAAAATACGTATAATGTTCCAGTGTATCAATGGGGTTCAAATTTTAATAAGACAAGGAATGCCTAACAACCTGGTTTTTAATGGAATACTTATCTTTTCTCAATATTCATCAAAGTTTCCATGAAGTTACCAAAATGACCATTGCTGCCTATCTCACAGTATTTTGTTGTTGTTGTTGTTTATTGGAGATTTTGTTATTGTGAATGTATTTAGTGAAATTCAGTGAAAAGAAAACACAGCTTTACCATTCAGTGCTCAATTTCCTTGCTTTCAGCAATTGGCATTCAATCCAGTTGGGTTTTTGCTGCTCAATGCTCTGTATGACCTTTTGGGTCATTTGATTAGGGCTACTTGTCTGCTCTCCCAAGATGCTTTCCAAATACACAGAGATTAAACTGAGTTTCTCTTTACTCCATCTGTCAAGGGAGGCACCTGTTAAAAGTTCCACAGTGTTTCCATCCTCAAATATCCGACGTATAATTACAATCAAGTTCCAGACAAGCAGGCTAGCTTTCTTCAAGTCAACAAAGTTTTTTGACATTTTTCTCTCAGACAGAAAAAAGAAGTATTTAATTGGGGGAGGCAAACATGCAATCACCGTAGGTAACTTGCTGATTACAATAGATACTGCCTGAGCAGCAAGCCTTGTGAAGCCTGGGGAAGAAAAGAAAGAAAAGGTATGATTAATATTAGCATCTGCATTCCATCACTGTGTTGTTTGGAGTGTTGTGTGAGGATGTTTAACTTTTGTGGAGGAAATTGTTGAGAAGAGCAAGTGCTTGACATATTCTGACAGAACTCTACTGGGGTCCTCTACAGCACTGCCTAAAATTTCCCAAATGTCAAATTTATTTTTTTCTCCCACAAATGAAGATTATAAAATTCAGACTTATTACTTATATTTTTATCTATGAAGACTGCAGGTTTAAAGGGGCCCAGATGTCCTCAACTGACAGATGCAAAGGCACTGCTGCTGGGCCTCTTCGTGGCCTTTACTTCCATAGCCTTTCTCCTGCCCCCTTGGGATCCATGTCAAAACCATTACAGCTCTTGTCAAGACTTGTCAACTCTTCTTTTAGTTCCTCCCAAATGTCACCTCCTCAAAGAGCCTCCCCGCACCATCCCATCGAAAGCACTCACTTCACACTCTTCCTATCCCAGCCCAAGTCCCTCCCTATCACTAGGCTCCATTTTATTGCGTTTATTATAGCACTTAGCATCACCTAATAATGATCTCCTTTATTTGTTCATTATTTGTCACCTTCCAATAAAATATAAGCTCCATGAAGCCACTGCTGTAGCCCCAGAACTTCACATCTCATATATAACAGTTGCTCAATAAATATTTGTTGAATAAATGCGTCAACAAACTGTTTCAGGGTTACCTCTATTCCTCTTCTTTGCTTCTTGGGTCCCACATTAGTTCCACTTCCTACTAACACTTCTGAAAGGTGGGTATTTGCTGAGAAGTCCTTGGCCTATTGAGTGACAATTCTACACACTCTCCCTTGCTTGGTGTTATTTCTCTGAAAGATTTAGTAATGCTGTCTGTCTCTCTCTAGATCAGAGTTTCTCAACTTTGGCACGATTGACATTTTGGGCTGGATAATTCTTTGTTGTGAGAAGCTGTCCTGAGTATTGTTGGACGTTTTAGCAGGATGTCTGGCCTACATGCACAAGATGCCAATAGCATTCTCCGCAGTTGTGGCATCCAAGCACTGCCAAATGTGTCCTGGGGGCAAAATCTTTCCTGAGAATTATTTTCTAGATGATTCCAGAATCTTCAGTCTTGGCCTTTCTCCAATCCTACAACTTCAGCAATCCTACAACTTCAGGTCCCTGTTCTCCTGTCCAACTCATCTTTAACTCAGTACAACTAAAACCAAATTCATTGTTTTCCTCACAGACTGGCTTGGCCCATCTTTTAGGCTTCTGGATATCACTCTCACACGGAATACCCTGTCTCTTCGTGGGTCACCCATCTTCTTCAACTCTTATTTCAAAGTCCTCTCCTCCTATAAATTTATTTGAACATATTATCCATTTGACTATTTTGGTAATTAGGTCCATAATGTGTCATGTTGTATTCATCTTTTGTATTATCATCTATTATGTTATATTGTTATTTACGTCTTCATGAGTATGTGGAAAAAAATCTCATTGCTTCTTGTGTATTCCACAAAGCCAGAGAGTGTTTTAATCCACTATGAACATAAATGAATTTGAATCTTGGAACTAAGTGAGAAATCAAAAGAACATAGTTTTGAGTTCTTCAGTAAAACATTTTTTACTCTTTTTTACCGAACGAAAATAATAAAGCAATGTGAAAGATTTTTCAAAGTATTTGTGACATTTATAGAAGTCACTCTGCTCTAAAAAAGTACAAAGCTCTTGGAAAACTTGTGTAGTCTAGTGACTCCTCAAAAATTCATGACAACTTGACAATCATTTGAAAATTAATTAGAGTAGTCTTCATAAGTTTGTAAACTGGGTCCAACATATATTTGAATGATCTCATAAGACTGCTGTATTAAATGAAATAATAAACGTGAAAGCACCTAGTTTGGTACTTGGTAAACAAAAAAAATAGTTCCTCAATAATATTTTCCTTTTATTCAAATGAATATGTTTAGATCAGGCTTAAAATATAGATAAAGCAAATTAAGCTGATAAAGTGTGAAAAAAATGTATGATTTAGAATACATGAAATGTGATATGCATATTTATGTATTTTTCATTTCTTCCTTGCTATGCTTGTGCTCCTGGATATAATAATATATTTTGTGGATTTTTAAACATGCAAAAGGGAAATTCGCAATGAATGAGGTAAAGACAAAACAATGTCTTAAAATCACTTTTAAAAATTTTATTAATGGTATAAAATGTCAATAATAATTTATTGAGTAGGGATAACATGATTTATATGCTTTACTATTTTAAAAAGCTGGCCTTAACACTTAGTGAAACAGTGTTTCAAAGGCCAGGTTCTAAGTTTAGCTTGCTTCCATACTTGGTTTTAATGGCTGTCTTAGGGGAAAAAGCCACTATGTGAACATATATAGATCCACGTGGAACGAGTGTGTCAGTAACTGTGCTGGTGAAATCATGCTACTTGTTTTTCCATCTCATCCACCAAATAGGCAAAGGTTGTTGTTGAAATTTGACTAAAAATTATTCATCATTCATGAGGTCAATTAGTTATTCTTTCAAACAAATTGAGAAATATTTTGTTTTTGTATTTTTCAGAAAAATGCTCAAGAATCACTTAAGCTCTTATTTGGAATATTTTAAATCATATTAAAAATATATCTAAGTTCGTAAGTGTGATAATTTTATAGATGGTACTGGTTTTTATAAAACTAATATTTCTGGTTTTTATAAAATAAACCATCTTAATGACTTCTGATTGCACTCTGTGTATTTTTGCCGTCAATTTCTTTCTCAACAATCTGCATGTGAATGATGCCATGAATACCTCTGGTGCTTCCTGTTTCCTCTCCAGAATCCAGTTTCAGTTAAAGCAATTACTCCACCAATTTTCCCATAAAGAATTCTCCTTATTTAAAAAGTAATTCACTGCTAAGAAAATATATTCTCTAGTATATCTTTCATTTAATTAATGTCAAAGACACAATACAACTAGTTCTTTGTAGATTTGCTCTTTGAAATACGGGAGCAAATACCTAGGCTGAGCTATATCAGAAACATCTTAACTTTCCATTCAACTCTTTGGTAAATCTCCTACATCGTAGAATTTATTGTAATATTCCTTTCTTTAAATCTTCAGTGTTTTCTATGTAACAGTATTTGCTGACAAAGAAATAAAGAAATGCATTTTAGTTTGTTACCTTCTGTTCTGTCCACGTTCTGTTCTGTCATTTTTACTGTGTCAGGAAGAACAAATGTTCCCTTAAGCTAGTGACTACTTGTCTTTAATAAGTTAGAATCCCCACCCCAAAAGCCTCTGAACATTTATCAGCGTTTTGACAAATTTTGCAAAGTACTGGATTAAATACACTTGACTTAAAACATTACTGGAAACAATTAAAGAGATTTGTCTTCATGTTTTAAATGCTTATTTTTGAAATCTTTTGCTAGTACAGATGACTTTGAACTGTCTTTAGCTAATATCTCAAGGCACAATTCTCACTTAGGAGGAATTCTTATTTTACAGTAATAGATGGGAAGCCATGTTTCAAATGATTTTCCCACACATTTCCTTTTATCTATCTTTTTTCTTTTCCCTTTCTTTTCTTTTCTTCTTTCTTTCTTTCTTTCTTTCTTTTTTTTTCTTTCTTTTTTTCCCAAATCTGATCAGATTATTATAGTTTTTCCTTTTAATATGGCTGAGCAAGAGCTCCTATTAAGACTAGAAATAAGTGTGAGCTTTTTCACTTTGCCCTGTCTGCTCTTCCTTGCCTTCCCAGTATATTTCAAACTGTAGTTGATTGTTGATTTACAGGGATATGCTAAAGCCACTGTGTTCTTTGTGAAGATTAATTTTGTTAAAACTAGATTCTGAAATACAAAGGACAACCTTAATTCATTATTGTACACTAAAAGCTAATGAGTGAGGTGACCCTGTCCATTCCTTACCCAACAATATTGTCTCCAACACACAACTGACTCTCTTACAGACCAAGGGAGAAGACCAGTGACAATCTTCATATAAGGTTTTGGTACAGTTTAATTTCTTTCTTTCTTCACACACCAAAACTTTGTCTTGTACATCTCCTGAGGTTTTGTACCCATCTGGAAACAGTTATACTAGTCTTCTAAAACCAAGAGAAGATATGTACAGTTTATCTCTGGTCTCAACCCCAGTTCCTGGTAGGTAATAGGAATTCACTTAGTAAATATCTATTGAATTAATAAGTGACTAAGGTCTGGCATGTAAATATTACATTTCTTGTATACTGTAGTGAAAATGAACGTTGAGCACTGTCTGTCTAAAAGAGGGCAGAAATGAAGAATAATGGTATTCTCCTATTGTTATATCCACCTGGAATGCACAAAATGCTTTATAAAGTCACTTTTCTTCACCACCTTATTTTATATATTTATGTGTTTTGGCACCCCTTTATTGCTGTCTTGAAGAAGTGTTGTACTTCTACTCTTAGTGATACTTTTATAAAGAATATTATTTAGTAAGGAAAACCATAAAAATTGATATCTACAAAGTAAATACTTTTTGAAATCAGAGGCTCTTTGAAATGTTATGGAAGAATTCCAAAATGCTTTTAGAAAGCAAAATTATTCCTGAAGAGAACGACTTGAAAGCCACAAGCAAAATAGTGCTACTCATATGACATGATATGTTAACAATAGCTCATGCTTCCTGAATTGCTCAAAATCTCTGAAATATACAAAAGCTAGAATGAAGGAGAGATGGGAACAACTCAGACAAGGAAGAACTTAAGTAATGAAAAGCTGACATTTTTCAATTTCAATTAAATGGCCTTACTAGATTCAAAGGCAGTTTAATAGGGCTGGGACCAAATGAAAGCATTACCATGAAAGGTCACAGGGAACTGATTTGAGTTTGTAATATAAGGTCACTGGTTAAGAGCCACATTATTTAGGATCTTCATGGAGAAGAATGAAATAAAAGCTAGTCCCTTCAGTTAACTTTAGTGGGTTCAGCTGGAGTATTTTATTGTTGACAATTTCCTTAGAGTTAGTGAAAAAATATTCTCCTTCAAAGGTGAATATAAAAGGGAAAAGTTTTATTTTAAAAATCCTAAAGAAGATTCATGAATACAGATAGATACATAATATACAGTCAAAGGAATCTTGTGAATTTCTTGGAAAGTAGAAATATCTAGATAGGAAGAAACCATTTAAGAAGAAAAGACTTGATTAATAAAATAAATGAATAACACAGGTGACTGATGGTTCTTAAATACACTTACTTGGTAGATGCACTGAATAAGCACAATGCACTAAATTCAGGACCATAAGTATTAGGGGGAAAATACCCTGTCAGAAAAATACGTAGTTACTAAATGGGGTGCTATTTTTTGCCTAAAAGCTCCACATGTAGGTGTGTTAAGAAGAGAAAAGAAAGTAATAATTAATGGTTGCAGGGGAAAACTTCAAGGAAAGAATAATTAAACTGAGTATCACAGCAATCTTCTTGAGAGTATGAATGTTAGATTACACAATAGATTCAGAGGAAATTAGTCAAAATCATGTAACAAATTTGTGAATACTAACATGAACACAAAATGTCACAGAAAATTCTCAATTGGTAGTTAAATAAAGAAAGTGATGATTTGAGTCATTTTCATTTCTAGTTTCCTTGATCATATGACTCACAATAAAGAAAATTAGGGGTCCCAAATATACATGGTAAAAATAAGACTAATATAGTTTACAAATATATTATCATTTATAGAATTTAATTTAATCTCATATCCTAGAAAATTGTTTCTTCATCAGGGATATGCTCTTACAAAAAAACCCCAAATATACCTTTGCTTGATTCTTTCTTTTTGATTTCTTTTGGAATATAATTCCATTCTTTTGGAATGCTGTCACGCAAATGTTCAGGAACACTGTGCTTGTTTAGGTTTGTCTCAAAGTTTCTCCCAGAGTTCATCACAGATATGATCTGCTGTACAATGTCCTTCACAGCATCAGTCAGTGCCAGTCTCAAGCATCGGATGATGTCTAGCTCGGACTCCATGCATGTTGACACTTTAAAATCAGACAGCATATTACATTTAGCAGAATCTGGCAATATTTTGTGCCTTGTTCAATTGGGAATTCAGTCTCTCAATAATCTAGTTTAAAGCTATAGGAAAGGAAAGCTGCTTTTAACCTAGAAATCATATAATTGATAAATAGTTCATAAAGATTTGAAAAAGAATTCTTTTCATCTTGGTAATAAAAGGAATAGAAATTAAAATTATAGCGTATAACAATATTTGCTGGTAGTTTGAATTTCACTGGTGGGAATATAAATTGTGTGATCTACTTAGATGACAACTTGGCAATAATATCAAAAGCTTTAACATTTTACTTACCTGTTAATCCACTTATTCCTTCTCTAGGACTTTATTCTAAGAAATTAATTATGGTTATATAAAGGATATAGTGAAAAATGGGAAATAATCTAAATGTCCAGCAATTGGCGATTTGTTTAATTAGCCAAAGTAAATCCATCTATATAATAAAATTATGTATTGTTTAGTATAAAAATAAAAGCAGGTTAGAAAGAGTATGACATACTATTTTTACTTAAAAATAAGTATCTACATACACATATAAAAGAATTTTAAAATATACTCTACGATGTCAATGGTGATTTTCCTCTTCCTTTATTTACTTCTTCTTCTTTTACTATTACTTCTTTCCTTCCCTCCCTCTCTTCCTCTACTGCATTTCTTCCTTCCTTATTATGAATATATATATATATATATATATATATATATATACACATATATATATATACACATATATATATATCCACCATGAATATATATTATTTGTGTGATAAATGTAATAAAAATTTTAAAATATAACTGGAAAGTCCTGGGACCATCACTTGAATCAATACAGAAAAACACCTGTATCCTTTTTTCTTCCTCAGATGTAGGGGTGATATTTCTCAAATTACTCAAACCATTATTAAAATGACTATGGTGAAGAGGATCTTGGTAATATCAGCTATTGAGAGTTTAATTTTTTAACATGGCATAATCATCAGGTAAGTTGTTGCATTTGTGGGCATGATGGACGACATAGTTGTCTGTCTTTTTAATGATGTTTCATTACTTTAATTTACTGAAAGACATAAAAAAGCTTTATTCCTGTATCAATAAATAATATTCATTTTGGTTCAACTTTTTGGAGTCATGAATTAAATCACCTCAGGTATCTAAAAATCCTAGAAAGCCAGAAATTCCCCTATCTCCTTTTGTTAAAAAGGTATGTTTATTCCTTTTTAAAATAAAATCAAGGTATTGAAAATGATAGAGAAAATAACAGATCTATCTCAAAGAATTATTTAAAATTTATATGAATTAATTTGTATAAAATAATTGGCACACAGTAGTAGGCACTGTGGATATATTTGCTATTATTACCTAAGATTAGAGTTTTCTGTAAAAATTACAATGTTATAGTGTAGGGCTGCCCAGTAGTCTCTTGATACAAGGTTCTGAAACATCTTGAGCACTAGATAATATAGACAGGATTAAGCAATAGCCACAGACACCTGTGGTAGGGTCAAGATACAGATAAAGAAAGAAAAGAAGAAATGAGAGAAAAGAGAATTGAGAAAAGGTAGTAAGTGGCAAGACCTTCTCACTTCTGACTCTGCATATAAAGATCCTGGAAGTCGCCAAATAAAAAGCTGAGCAGATGAAAAAAACCAACATCTCTTAGAACTTTAAAAGAGGTGAAGACCCAAGGCAAATTGGAGATACAGACAGGCAAATACAGGGAGCCACAGCTTCGTGGAGCAGAGACCCACAAGTAGAAACTACCATGGGTAACAGTGCCAAGGTAGAAAAATCTGAACTGTAGTTGATGAATTGCTGAAGGCTGAATGCAAACAAGTCTGAGGGTTAAAATTCCAGAAAGACCCTGTTATGAGGGGACTGCCATACTTTTATGAGTTTCACCTCCAGGAACTCAGCTGGTTTCCCACAGTAAATATCAGAGAAAAATCCACTAGTGCTTCCAGCAAGGAGAGGGGGAAAGAAACATTTTTAAATAGGCCAGAGCACTCTGTTTTCTTAAGGTCTGCCCTCAGAAAAAACTATTAAAACAGAGCCTAACCCACTGGGCTTATCAGAGCCTAACTGACCTGGGTGAAGGGAAATACCCAACACAATACCCACTCTTGCCATTCTGTACCACCTAAGAGGGTAGAATAAAACTGAAAAACATGTGTGCAGTACACCTTCCAGAGGAGCAGGCTCACTATAAAACTGAGACCTAATCACAGGACTATAGATAGCTTCCCCTCCCCCACACCTCTCCACCACATTACCAAAGGCCTATTTAGACCAGTTTCTTTTACCCAGTATATCATGTCCAGTTTTCAAAAAAAACTTATAAGACATACTAAAAGGCAGAAAACACAACTTGAAAAGGCAGAGCAAGCATCAGAAATAGACATAGGAAAGATGTTAGTAATATCAGACCAGGAATCTAACAGCTATGGTTAATATGTTAAATGCTCTAATAAATGACATAGACAGCATGCAAGAACAAGTTGGCAATGTAAGCAGAGAGACAGAAGTCCTAACAAAGAGCGAGAAAGAAATACTAGCGATCAAAAGCATTGCAACAAAAATGAAGAATGCCTTTCATGGGCTTATTAGTAAACTGGACATGGCTCAGAAAAGAATCTCTGAACTTGAGCATATCTCAGTAGAAACTCCAAAACTGAAAAACAAAGAGAGCCAAGACAACAAACAAACAAACAAAGAACAGAACAGAATATTTAAGGACTGTGGGACAACTACAGAAGGTATAACATGCATGAATTGGAAATATAGGAGAAGAAAAACAGAAAGAAACAAAATAAATATTTAAAACAATAGTAATCGAGAATTTCCCCCAAATTAATGTAAAACACAAACCACAGATCCAAAAAGCATAGAGGATATCAAGCAGAATAAATACTTAATAAACAAACAAACCCAAAAACAAAAGAACACAAAACTATACCTAAGCATATTGTATTTAATCTATTGAAAATCAAATATTGAAAAAAAATTTATGAAAGAAGCCATAGGGAAAAAGACAATTTTCCTTTAGAAGAACAAAGATAAGAATTGCATCTGACTTCTCAGCAACCATGCTAGTAAAAAAAGGGTGAAATGAAATATTTGGAGAGAGAGAGACAGAGAGAGAGAACACCAGCCTAGAATTCTATACCTTGCAAAATTATGCTTCAAAAGTAAAGAAGAAATAAAGACTTTCTCAGACAAACAAAAATTGAAGGGATTTATTGCCAGTAGACTTCCCTTGTAAGAAATGTTAAAAGAAGTTATTTAAAGAGAAGATAATATAAGTTAGAAACTCAGATCTGCATACAGTAAGGAAGAGCATTGAAGAAGAAATAAGTGAAGGTAAAATAAAAAAGTTTTATTTTTCTTATTTGTAAGTGATCCAACAGATAAGTTTTTTAAAAATATTATCAACAATGTGTTCATTTATGCATACATCTTTAATACATATGCACACATACATACTTATACATGTTTATATATAAGTGAAATGAATGACAGCAATGATACAAGGAATGGGAGGAAAGAATTAGGATTGTTGTGTTATTATAAGGTATTCACACAACCTATGAAGTGTTATAATGTTCTTTGAAAGTGGACTTGGATTAGTTTCAAACTCTCTCTATATATGTTGCAAATTCTAGGGCAATTGCTTAAAAAAATAAAAAAAAGTATAACTGGTATGCTAAAAAATGAGAGAAAATAGAACCCTATAAAATGCTCAGTTTAAACCAACAAAGGCAGAAGAAGAGTGGAGTGGAAGCCAAAAGCAGAAACAAAGAACAAAGGCAATAAATAGAAAACAATAACAAATATGGTAGATATTAATCTAACTATATAAATAATCACTTTGAGCATCAATGGACTAAAAGCACAAATTAAAAGACAGAGGTTGACCAATGTGTACCAAAAACCCAGACCATCTATATGTTGTTTACAAGAAACCCACTTTAAATGTAATGACACATATATATTACAAGTAAATTGATGGAAAAAAGTATTTCATGTTAACACAAATCAAAAGAAAGCAAAAGAAGCTATGTGAATTTCAGATAAACAGACTTCAAAGCAAGTGAAGTTATCAGGGATAAAGGAAGGTATTACATAAAGATAAATGGGGTCATTTCTCCAAGAAGACATAACAATTCTTAATATGTACATACCTAACAACAGAGTGTCAAACTATGTGAGGCAAAAACTGATAGAACTGCAAGAAAAAATGGATGAATCTACTACCATAGTTGGAGACTTTAGCACCCCTCTATCAGAGAGAGGTCCAGCAAGTAGAAAATCTGTAAGGACAAAGTTGAGCTCAACACCATCAATCAACTGGATATAATTGACATCTATAGATTACTTCATCTAACAAAAGTAGAATACATATTCTTCTCAAGCTTACATTGAACATTCACTAAGATAAACCACATTCTGGGCAATAAAACATACTTAAATTGAAAAAAGAATAGAAATCACACAATGTCTGTTCTGACCACAAAGGGATTACACTAGAAATCAATAACAGAAAGATAACTGGAAAATGTGGTTATTGAACAACACACTTTTAGATAACACATGGGTAAAAGTAGACATCTCAAGGGAAACTTAAAAATACTTTGAACTAAATGAAAATGAAAACACAACTTATCAATATTTGTGGGATGAAGCAAAGGCAGTCCTTAGAGAGAAATTTATAGCATGGAATGCATATACTAGAAAAGAAGAAATCAACAGTCTAAGTTTCCACCTTAGGAAACTAGAAAAATAAGAACAAATTAAATCCAAACTAGGCAGAAGAAAAAAGTAATAAGAATTAGAGCAAATATCAATGAAACTAAAATGAGGAAATCAATAGAAAAAAATCAACAAAACTTAAAGTCGGTTCTTTGAAAAGATCAGTAGAATCAATAAGCCTCTAACCAGGCTAACTGAGAAAAAAGAGAGAGTATACAAATGACTAACATCAGAAATGAAAGCGGAAACATCACTACAGATCCATGGACATTATAAGGGTAATAAAGGAAGATTATAAACAATTCTATGCCCACAAATTAGATATCCTAGATGAAATTGACCAATTCCTTAAAAGACACAATCTGTCAAAACTCACCCAAGAAGAAATAGACAGTCTGAATAGGCCTATATCTACTAAAGAAAGTGAATCAGTGATTAATAACCTCCCCAAACTGAAAACACCAGGCCCTGATGGGTTCACTAGTGAATTCTACCAAATATTTAAAGAGGAAATTATACCAATTCTTTTCAGTCTCTTTCAGAATATTGAAAGAGACGGACAACTTCCTAATGCATTTTGATGCCAGCATTACCTGAATAACAAAACCAGACAAAGACATTACAAGACAAGAAAACTACAGATTAACATGACTCATTAACATAGATGCAAAAAATCAAAACAAAATATTACAAATTGAATCCAAAATTGTATAAAAAGAATTATACATCATAACTAAGTGGGATTTATCCAAGGTATTCAAGGCTGGTTCAACATTAGAAAATCTACAGGAAACATAACTATCAGTGAAAACAAAATCTGTAAAGAATGAAAACAAAATCTACATACCCAACAACATAACATTCATAAAATCTGGCATCCAATCAAAAATTACTAGACATACAAAAAATGAAAAAAAAATATGATCTATAGTCAGAGGAAAAAAAATCAATCAATAGGAACATACTCCAAAATGACAGAGATGATGAAATGAGAAAACAAGGGTTTAAAACAGATTTCATATACATGAATAAGAATTTAAAAATGAGAGAAATACAATATAAGAAGGAACTAAATAGAATTGCTACAAGTTAAAAATATCTAGAATAAAAATTCAACGTTGGTCCTAACAGCAGTATAAAATCTACAGAAGAAAAGATCACTGAACTTGAAGATACAATAGAAAGTATCCAAACCAAGCACAGACACATAAAAAGGCTAAAAACAAAAAGCAGAGCAGGATCCAAGGTGGTGGAGTAGATTAATGCTGTGCTTGACTCCTCCTGAGACCGCATTAAAATTACAAATAAATTATAGAACAATCAACCTGGAGAACCATCTGAAGTCTAGTTGAACAGAAGTTTGATAACTAAATATATAAAGAAGAAGCCACATGGAGACTGGTATGAGGGGCAGAGACACAGAATGGGCAGCCCCACACTTGCATGTGGTGGTTGAGAGTTGGGAGGGATATTTTGGCCTCAGAGATCCTCCCTCCCCCAGGGGGAGTAAGTGACCCCCAAGCCCACACTGGGCTCCCCATCCCCAAGTACCAGTGCTAGGAAGAGGGCCCCCCACAACATCTGGGTTTGCTCATGGAGCACCCAGCACAGGTGACCAGGGAGACTGTCACTAGCTCCCACAGAGTACGTACTACATAAGGCTTCCTGGCCAATATTTGGAGAGGTAGCAGATCTACCTAGTTCATAGAAACAAACAGAGAGGCAGCCAAAATTAGGAAACAAAGAAATACATTCCAAATGAAAGAAAAGGAGAAAACTCCCAAAAAAGAACTAAACAAAATGGAGACAAGCAACCTACCAGATACAGAGTTCAAAACAATGATTATAAGGATGCTCAAGGAACTTAGTGAGAACTTCAGCAAAGAGATAGTAAACACACAAGTGGAGGTAGGAAACATGAAAAAGAATCAGTCAGAAATGAAAAATATAATAACCAAAATGAAAAATGCACTAGAAGGAATCACTAGCAGACTAGATGAAGCAGAGGATCAAATCAGTGATCTAGAAGACAAAGTAGCAGAAAACACCCAACTGAAACAGCAAAAATAAAAAAGAATAAAAAAAATGAGAATAGTTTAAAAGACGTCTGGGACAACTTCAAGCGTACCAACATTCACATCATAGGGATACCAGAAGAAGAAGAGAGAAAGCAAGGGATTGAGAACCTATTTGAAAATATAATGACTGAAAACTTTCCTAACCTGAAAAAGGAAATAAACATACAAGCCCGGGAAGTACAGAGAGTCCCAAACGAGATGAATCTAGACAGGCCCACACCAAAACACATTATAATTAAAGTGGCAATGGTTGAAGACAGAGAGAGAATCCTAAAAGCATCAAGAGAAAAACAACTATTAATAGTTACTTATAAGGGAGCCCCATAAGATTGTCAGCTGATTTCTCAACAGAAACTTTGCAGGCCAGAAGGGAGTGAAGAAAAACAAAGGCCTACAACCAAGACTACTTTACTCAGCAAGGCTATTATTTAAAATTGAAGGAGAGATAAGGAGCTTCCCACACAAAAAAAAGCTACAGGAATTCATTGCCACCAAGCGAGTATTACAAGAAATGTCTTTAAGGAGAAGAAAGGAGAAAATAAACGAAAATAAAAAATATGAATAACAAATTATAATATCTATGTTATTGCAGATCAATAATAATTTTAAATGTAAATGGATTAAATGCTTCAATCAAAAGACATAGGATAGCCGAATGGATAAGAAAACAGGACCCATGCATATGCTGCCTACAAGAGCCCAGCTCAGGTGGAAAGACACACATAGGCTGAAAGTAAAGGAATGGAAAAAGATATTTCATGTAAATGGAAATAAGAAAAAATCTGGAGTAGCAATACTTACATCGGACAAAATAGACTTTAAAATGAAGACTACAATAAGAGACAAAAAAGAACATTACATAATGATAAAGGGATCAATCTAACAAGAGGACATAACCCTGGAAAACATCTATGCACCCAACATAGGAGCACCCAAATAGAATAGGTGCCAAAAAATGTATACATGTTTTAAGAAAGGAAAAAACAGTATTAAAATTGTAATACTCAATATATACCAATAAAAAAAGATGAATACAAGTCATGTGTATATGTTTTTTTTGGCACCCCTGGTTATATAAAACAAATATTTATTGACATAAAGGCAGAGATCAACAGTAACACAATCATTAACACCCTGCTGACACCAATGAGTAGATCATCCAGACAGAAAATTAACAAGGAAACAGAGAAAAATGTAATACTGAAAAATACTGAGTTAATCCAAGAGAAAGTCAAAATGAAGAGAAAAGGAACAAAATTTAGATGGGACAAACAGAAAGCAAATAACAATAGGGACATGTAGTTCCAAGTATTAGAATAGAGAGTCCACAATTAGATGCATACATTTGATTAATTGGTCATTTGATTTCTGACAAAAGCATTGAAGTAATTCAACAGGTATAGAATAGTGATTTCTAAAAATGGTGCTGGAAAAATTATACATTTGTATAAAAATATATAAATTTCAAACATAAAGGCAAAGTACTTTTCTCATGCAATCAAAAGCTGAAATAACACCTCACTCACGCTATATAAAAAAATCAACTTGAAATTATTATACATACACCAACTATATATGGTGTCAGATGGGTACTAGATTTATTGGGGTGATCACTTCATTAGTTATATAAATGTCTAATCACTATGTTGTATACCTGAAACTAATATAATATTGAATGTCAGCTATAATTAAAAAATAAGGAAGTTATTTAAAAAAAAAGAAATGACCACTGGAGGACCCCAACTTAATTACATTTGTATTTCTATCTTTTGTAATCTTTTTTGTTTTTTAATTTGAAGATCTAATTGGCTTTATTATGCAATTCATGAATCAGCCAGCATCCCATCTAGCAACTGTTGTAGAAGGTCTCTCGTAATCTTTTTTTAAATGGATATTTTCAGACTAGTTTTTCTCCACTAGATTATGTTCATTCACAGGAGCTATGTGTTGGATTTCTAATTATAAAATCAGATTGTATATTTCATTATTAAATTCATATGCTCATAAAGCAAATGTTTCAAAATATTTTGTCAAAGAGAAATAACATAGGCTAGGTGTCAAAAGATCTGGTTTCTTGTTCTGATTCTGCAACGTCATCATTGGACAATCTTTGGCAATGCTCTTAACATCCTGACCTTGGTTTACTCAGCAACAAGATCAGGGTAAGGGCTACTTCATCCTTGCCTTTCAACCATAAAATGATAAGACTGTGGGGCTGGCCGAGTGGCTCAGTTGGTTAAGAGCTCGCTCAAGAGTTTGAGTTCTGAGCAACAGCGGTTCGAGTCCAGCCCAAGCTGAGCAGCCGCTGAACAGCCGCTGAGCAGCCGCTGAGCTGCCAACAGGTAGCAGGATGGCTCAGCTTAAAAAAAAAAAAAAAAATGATAAGACCGTGATGCTCTATGGATAGGTATACTGAAATCAGTGACAGTGTTTCCGGAGGCGGAAAACATACCAGTTTTTAAATAATGCACTCCAGTTGGTCTGGGTAAGTTATTTATATTTACTAAAGCGTAGATCTATTAGTGGTAAAATGTAAATATTGTGAGACTATGATTATGTATCTCTGCTGTATTTCCTTTAAACCTGCTATATTTTCAAGTTAAACAGAAGTCATAGTAAAAGGGTTATTTTTGTTATGAATTAGTATATTGCACTATCTTATTAGAGTTTTTAAGATAATCATAATTGCTAACACAAGAAAAGAAAAACATTTGTAAAGATTTAAATAGGAGAGAAAAAAACAAAGGTATAGTCCCCTGTGACCACTGCACAGTCTCAGGTTCCAGAGAATATTTGAGACCCAAAATATATTTGTTAATGTTTATAGAGAAACAACTTGTATAAAAGCCAAGGACATTTCACCAATTTGAAGTTCTGCTTCTTTGAGCCTCCACACACAACGTGGGCTCTGTGAATATGTGTAATTCCTGATTCAAGAGACTTCTAAGACCTTGTGGAGGATGATTTGCTCAATGTGTAGACAAAGAGAAGACTAAGTAGGAGCAAGTAGCAGATTGCTCTCTCATGCCAGTACCTAAAGTCTACTGATATCTTCTAGGTAATTTTCAGTACAGTTTTGTGCTGCATGTAAAAATGGTTCAAAAACCTAAGCGTAGAAGGAAAAGTAATGGTTGAAGCATGTGAGTCCCCAATTCTTTATAAGCTTTCAAGAGAATCTACAATAGCTCTTACTTCACCAGAAACAACTAAAAACAGCAGGGAGTAAAGGGGCTTTCAAAATTGTTTTTCTTTCAGTTCAGTCAAGTCCACATCAGAAGTAACTTAGTCTTGTTATCTAAAAAACTGCCCCTCCTTTGGTTAAAAAGGAAGCAGTGAATGAATGCACAAAATCTAGGAGACAAAACTTTAAAAGGAGATAATTATTACAGAATCTTTAAGTCACAGATTCAGATTTTTGAAATCATTACTTAAAGTTAACTATTGCTATTTTGCAGGGATAATGACCGACAGAATATGTAATGTAATGACTTTAAAATAGCAAAAAAGATATTCAAATAATGTCTAGAGGATAGTCAAAAGAATGAAACCAGAATTACAAGCCAATTAGATTTTGTTATATGACTCCTAGGAAATATTTTATGAAAATCTCAGTTCTAAACAGAGTATGAGAAAGCTTATAGGTTGACAGCCAAATGTAAATGATGTAAATGGTTAATGGACTAACAAGACAACCACTGTGTAAGTTCCCATCCTTTTCCCCCCCAGATATTAAGTATGGAGATTTAAAGGCAGGACATTAAGGATAAAACAATGTGAAAATCTTTGCATCTGGCCCTGAAGGTGGGGCGGCCCATGAATATTTCCTATTCAGATACTAACTTGCTCTCTCTTTAACATTTGCTCTAGGTATAGGCAGAAGAACAAAACAAATGGGAAAACATATTGTCCCCCAAAAGAATGATAAAATGCCTTGTAGAGAGAAGCACCATGGTCATCATGATAAATGCCTTTTATGTTTGAAGAAAATTGACCAGTAGTTTTGTCCATCAGCTCATTGAATAAATGCACCCAAGCATTGAAAAACATTTTTTCAAAAAACTTTTACAAATAACATCTTACTAATGTATGCCCAACAGCAAAACATAATCACTGGTAAATATTAAATTAAATATTTATGAGAGAACACGTCTTCTTAATAATAATAATAATAATAATAATAATAATAAAAGAAAATTGGCATTACATAATTTTCCCCCTTAACTTTCCCATTGCCTTGTCCCAAGTATACTAAATTTTGATAGGAACTAACAACTAATGACTCCCAAAAGAAGCTTTTATGCTGAAAAAAAATGTAAGATAAGCTTTTACAAATAACAAGCTCAGCAAAACTTATATTAAAAAATTTTAAAGACCTTTAAAAATACATTCAGGTATCTTTAAAATGCTTCTTTTAGAGGTAGTAAATTTCTCATACCTGGAATATTGTATAAAAAGTTCCATAATTGTTCTTCTTCCATGTAGCTCACAAAAATATTTCCAAAGGTTTGTGGAGAAAAAGTGCAATAGTATAATACTTTAAAGATGGCTTCCATCAAGCTGGGTATTTGGTTCAGATTATTTTCTGTATCAAAACCTTGTTCTTGAATGGTGCATTCTTAAAAAGAATAAAAATGATTTAGTAAGATAGGTGTCAACGAATATGATTAAATTCTTATCACTTACCCTGGCATAATGTTGTAGAAATGTATTTGATTAATATTTACATAGTAAGAGAAATGCCACATTCTTTCAGATCAGTGGCCCATCTAACCCAATGTTGTTTCTGAGCTACTCATGGATATATGTGAAAAAAATTTTTGAGAAGGACCACAATGACATCACTTCAAAGGGCATGCTAGTTTCCCCCGTATGTCAGAATTCTTTTTGCTCTTCAAGAAAATTTTTTTATTCATTTTTTCATTGATAAGTAATACACATTCATTCTAGAAATTATTTAAAAATCCAACTAAGAAAACAAAATTGTACCAAAATCTACCAATAAGAGATATTCACTATATTTAGTCCAGTATTTTATTCATATTATATACAAACATACATAAATGAATACATGTAAGTGTATAACCTGAATGCCAAATAGAATTATTCTATATTTACGCATTTGTTATCTAAAATCTATTTAAAGCTAGTCGAATCTTTGTTTCTCTCTTTTGTATTTGTGTTCTGAATTTATTATATGGATCATCCATTATTATGTTCTGAAACTCAGAACATAAATTTCATGGAAAATTCACATTTATAGTCTTATCAGAATTATGTTACCAAGTCTACAAACAAATTTATACATGTTTCTCAAACCTATAGTCCCTATCATTTCACAATTAACTAACCCTTATTAATAAAAAAGGGTTTTCTCAATAAAACTATTTTAGGAACTCCCTTAAAGATAGAGCCATTTTAATTGCCCTTTATAGCCCTTCTCTGACTCCCTCATGACTTCCTCAAAGATCAGTAATCAGAAGTGCCTATACTGGTGTATCTATATATTACACTGGAGACATAAAATAATAATTTCTATTTTGTTTGGATAATTAGCATGGTATGTCCAGTATCATAATATGTAAAATATTTATTGAATTAAAGATAATAAAAATGACTCATATCTTGTCTGTTATATTTTAAATATCTGGAATAAATACAATCTAAATTATTGGAATTGGTGCATTTCTTTTTCTTGATCATTTAGAAATTCATCACTTTATGTTTCCTCTTGATAATTTTATTTTTGTGATTTGATTTGCATGATCAAGAACTCAATCTTATCTGCAATCTAATCAGCAGCACCATAGACTTTATGCAGAGAAAATTTATTGTTTTATTGTTTTTGCATTCCTAATATCCATTCTCTCTTTTTTTTTTAGCTGAGCCATCCTGCCACCTGTTGGCAGTTCAGCGGCAACTCAGCTCAGGCTGGCATTGAACCGCTGTTGCTCAGAGCTCAAACTCTTGAGCGAGCTCTTAACCAACTGAGCCACTCGGCCGGCCTCATTCTCTCTTTTTAAAGAAGTTAGTTTTCCTTTAGCAAGCTATCGCTGCCTCCACCACCACCGTCATTCCCCCAGTCCCAGCTCGCACATGTGCACGCACACACACACACACACACACACACACACACACACACACTCTGTTTATGTGGTTGGATGAAGTTGACTCCATCACCTGTGGGCACATGACTATCCCTCCTATCAACAGTGATTAGTTCAGGTATACATAGGTAACCAATCAGAATGATCCTCAGGATTTTTGCTGGAACTATTGGCAAGTGGTGTTCTCTTTCTACTGGGATTGGTAAACTGGTAAAAAAGTAGGCTGGAAGTTACTGATGGCCATTTTGGGGAGAATTTGACTGAGAACAAATCCCATACAGTAAGAAGCAGAACCAAGAGATGGAGGAGAACATTCCTGAGCAGATAACAATGTTTGAGAATCTAGATCCAGCAATGCCTACATACAGAGGGTCCCAAAAAAAGGAATACACATTTTAAGAAAGGGGAAAAAACTGCATTAAAATTTAATACTCAATATGTATCTATAACAAAAGATGAATACAATTCATGTGTATACATTTTTTTGCACCTCCTGTATTTACACTGGCTGAGCTGATAAATTTTCCTTTTGGGTTAAACCAGGCTTATTTGGGTTTCTTTCACTTGAGATCTTGAGTCCTGATATTTTCATCAAGCATAAAAGGTTAAATGACAAAGAGTACTAGTCCAGGCATTCATAATCTCATCTTTCTTATCCATATAGTCTCTGCAGCTCTCTTTGCCTTTCCCTCCCTCCAATTCATCTTACATAAAAGTATCAGTTATCTTCCAAGTCATTGCCCCATGTGTAAACCTTCCCCTGTCCCTCAACTTTGTTAGGAATTCTTCAGCATGATAAAGAGTTTCCACAATTTTTTCCAAATTATATTCCAATCGTTAAACATCATTTCACCCAGATTGGTTTCCTTGTTTTCCTTATAAATGTTCCCTCCCATCTCCTTTTTTTTGTGTCTGCCATTCCATTAGTCTAGAATGTTCTCCTCCAATAAAATCCCCATGGTTTACTCAATTTCTGTGTCAGCAGTCATAATACAAGATGTTGAGGTCCATGCCTTCCAGGGATTCTCTGCCTGTGTATGTGTGCATATTTGTGTGTGTGTGTGGGGGGGGAGGTGATGGAAATGTAAAAAATCATTACAGCACTGTAAGGATAAGTAAGGTGACCATACACCCTCGTTTGCCTGGGGCAGTCCTGGTTTTGGTGTAATTATTAGTAGCATCCTCTTTCACTCTTAAATATGTCCCACTTTGGATGACAAATTATTTGATCACCTTTAGTCTAAGTACCTTATAAGGCACTTATAAATACAAAAGAGGATGCTTTAATTTTGTGGGAGGAAACAGAGAAGATCATGTCTCAGCAAAGTCTTTAAGGAGGAGAAGTTTATCAGCATGACAAGGTCGAGGTGGGGGAGGTAGTTTCCAGAAAGATAGAAGAGTTTATATAATTGTGAGAAGTTGGTTAGCTGCTGGGAGGGTGGTGTGGCTGAGGTGTGGCTGGTGTGAGGGAGATGGGAGATGAAGCTAAACAATCCACAGAGTATGAATAATCTAAGGCCCCTGTGAATCACACAATGACAATGCAGATGGGAGAAAGGGGGATAGATACTAGGAATCATTATAATAAAAATAAGTATTATTAGTAGTAGTAGTTATAGTAGTATTATTACCATATAAATGCATCAACATACTTCAGTGAGATATTAGTTTTTATTTTTCTCTCTTTATTTTCCTTTGCCATGGAATAAAGTCATCTATTTCTGTTTACTTGCCTTGGGGGATTTTTGCTATTTGAAAAGCCCAAATAGACTGAAGTCAGTTGTCCCCCTAGAATTAAAAAAAAAGAAAACGGGCCGGCTGAGAGGCTCAGTTGGTTAAGAGCTTGCTCAAGAGTTTGAGCTCTGAGCAACAGCGGTTCGAGTCCCCGCTCGAGCTGAGCAGCTGCTGAGCTGCCAACAGGTGGCAGGATGGCTCAGCTAAAAAAAAAAGAAAAGCTAAATCTGTTGAATATTAGTTTGAACTACATGAAATAGCCATTTTTTAGGTCCCAAAAGGTAAAATACTGGCAGTACCATATGATACCCACGTGGAATCCTGTGTGTGCTGGTGGGTAGACAGGGGCGAGGGTTTGGAGGGCTCAGAGAGGGAAGGTGCACGGGGACTGCAGAGAGCAGCTCAGGGTCTGCAGCGGGGAGCCCCTGCACCTCGCCTGCCAGCCGTGCTCAGGGAGGCCTGTCTGGGTGACGCCTCGAGGGAAGCTGGATCCCTGGCAGTGGTTCCCAGTCTCATCGAAGATTTCAGGCCATACCTGCTGGCTGCTTGTTAAGTCAGTCCTTTCCCTTCTCCTCCTCATGGAGGTCTAGCCCTCTCCTATTACTCTGCCTCTGCTTCAGGACCAGACATTTATTTAATAAAAAATCCTCCAGGTTTGTCTTTATGGCATCGTCAGTAGACTTTAAAGGAATAAAAATCAGTGAGTTCCAGACCTGCCGAAAGTATCCATTGTCCAAACCGTCCTCATCCACTTAGCCTCATCTTCATCGATCAATAATTTTACCCAGGAGGCATTGCCCCATCAGATCAACATCTGACCCAGGCCTGGGCTCTCTTACTATCCTCCCTTTAATGGGAGTCACACTCCTATTTCTCTCCATTCCTCTTACTAAGGAAGGAGGAGGGACTCTTCTCAATGGTGAGTTTGCAAGTAGGGGGACTAGGCACGGATGGCTCAGCTTTTGGGACCCACCTGACTGCAGTGGGCTGCATTCTGGCAGGCGCTCCCCTCTGCTAAGTCTATGAGGGAAGGCTCTGCCACTGCCAAGGGGTCCTGTGGCTTTCAACTCTGTTAGTAACTTAGAGGGTAATGAGGGCAGAGCTAGGATTGTTAAAGAGATGGAGAGATGAGCTTAATACTGGAAAGCAACATTGATTGGTAAGCCACATATTTAAAGCCATATTCCCTGAACCAGGTTTTACCAATAATAAAGCTGCTATTTTGAATTCCATCTGCCTTCTCCTTTATCTATCTAATGGTTTATACATTAGATAAACAAATATAAGATTTGGAAACAGGTTGTCTTTTCAATAACATTGAAGGGGCCTTTTCGCTGCAGTCATTATTTTAAACTCCTTTTGAGAACTGAACTTGTTAGTGCTTCAAAGGAAGGGTAGTGTCAGGCGAGGAACTTGACTACCTACCCACCAGGAAGCTGTGCTGATTGCTACCAAAGGTTTACACATACATGGTACACTGCACTTTGCTTTCCAAGACTGCTTAATTTTTACTTTCTACAAGACTGTTGTTAATGACAAGCTCCTGCTGAGTCACTAAAATGGATTTGGCAGGAGTGTTGTGGAAGAGTGTGCCATGAGCTAAGGGATGCTGAATTAAACAGGCACTAACGAGCCTCCCTAATCAAAGGGAAGAGACAGAAAGACTCACTTCAGACATAGGTATGAGATAGAAAGTGCAAGAACACGAAGTGTAGCACATAAAACAAGGACTCAAAGCCTAAAACACTGGACCAATAAATTAATACCCAAGGAAAGGGGGGTGGAGTATCACATGAAAATCACTTTAGGGAAGCACAAAATTCTAGTGTCACAGCCTAGTTTGCTATGAAAACAACAAAAATAAAATTGAAACCTGACTTGAAAATTAGTTTTCAAATTTTGCCGTTTGTTTTATAAAAGGCTAACAATAAATATAAAAGCCTGTCACTTATTTATGTTTTCAATTAAATATGAATTATTACTTTCTTTCCTTTATACCATTCTTATTAATATTTTAGCGAATTTTGAAATTTTAAAAAGGAATTCTCACACAATGGGTCTTAAATATATGAAGACAAAAAAAAATAAAAGTCATTCTTTTCAGGGATCCTTTTTCCCAAGTTTTTTTCTGGGAATTATGTCCTTGCTTTATGTTCTAAAATGCTTGTATACAAATTAAAGTTCAGCACTTACAATGGATTCTATGCCATTTTCCTCAGTACCCAAATAAACACTAAACATCAGATTTCTCTTTTGAATACCCACACTCTCAGATTCAGGGCTATGATTATGGTGAGATGGGAGACAGGTCTTTATTGAATATCCACAATGGTGCAAACACTAAGCTAAGTGTTTTACATACATTTTCCCATTTATCTTGATCCTCACAAAAACTCTATGAGGTGAATGTGATCTCCATTTATGTTTAACAAATGAAAAAACAAAGTTTAAAAAAAGAAGATTTTAATGCATTATTTTTTCTTTTTAAAATTTTTATTGAATTTATTGGGGTGACATTGGTTAGTAAAATTAAATAGGTTTCAAGTGTGCATTTCTATAATACATCATCTATATATCACATGGTGTGTACACCACCCAGAGTCAATTTTGTTTCCAACACTATTTATTTGACCCTCTTCTACTACCCACCTCCCCTTACCATCTGGTCACCACTAAACTGTTGTTTGTGTCTATGTTTTTGTTTGTTTGTTTGTCCTATTCATTTCCTGCCTTCAGTTTTATATTCCACATATGAGTGAAGTCATGTAGTTTGTAGCTTTTTCTGTTTATTTGGCTTAGCATGATAATCTCAAGATCCATTCATGTTGCCGTAAATGGCAGTATTTCATCTTTTCTTATGGCTGAGTAATATTCCATTGTATATATGTACCACATCTTCTTTATCTAATCATCTATCAAAGGACACTTTGGTTGTTTCCATGTCTTGGCCATCATGAATAATGCTGCATTGAACATAAGGGTATATATATCTTCACAAATCAATGTTTTCATATTTTTTGGGGTAGATGCCCAGAAGAGGATTGCTGGGTCACATGGTAATTTTATTCTTAATTTTTTGAGGAACCTCCACACTGTTTTCCATAGTGGCTGTACCAATTTACATTCCTACCAGCAGTGTATGAGGGTTCCTTTTTCTCCACAACCTCTCCAGCATGTTATTACTTGTCTTGTTGATAATAGCCATTCTAACAGGTATGAGGTAGTATTTTATTGTGGTTTGATTTGAATTTCCCTAATAGCTAGTGAAGTTGAGCATTTTTTTCATATATTTGTTGGCCATTTGTCTTCTTGGGAGAAGTGTCTGTTCAGGTCCTTTGCCCATTTTTTAATCGTGCTGTTTGTTTTTGTTGTTGTTGTTGAGTTGTATGAGTTCCTTATATATTTTGGATATTAGCTCTTTATTGGAGGTGTTGTTTGCAAATATCTTCTCCCATTCAGTTGGTTGTCTCTTTGTTTTGTTGATGGTTTTTTTTGCTGTGCAGAAGCTTTTTAGTTTGATATAGTCCCATTCATTTATTTTTGCTTTTTCTTCCCTTGCGTTTGAGGTCAAATTCATAAAATCCTCTCTCAACCCAAGGTCCTTAAGTTTTAGTACCTATGTTTTCTTCTATGTAACTTATTGTCTCAGATCTTGTGTTTAGGTCTTTGATCCATTTTGAGTTACTTTTGGTATATGGTGACAGATAGCAGTCTGGTTTCATACTTTTGCATGTGGCTTTCCAATTTTCCCAGCAAATTTGGGAGGCTTTTTTTTCTCCATTGTATGTTTTTGGCTCCTTTGTCAAAAATTATAAGTCCATATACGTGTCAGTTTATTTCTGGATTCTCAACTCTGTTCCATTGGTCTGTGTGTCTGAAACAAAGTCTTAAAGAGGCTTCCATAATAAATAAAGTAGAAAAGTAGTCTATGAATCATCAAGAAAATAACTATATTCAGTAGAGATTTAAATAATAGGAATTAATTGAGCACTTGATTCCAGTTCCTTGAAAACTGACAATCTGCATGTGGCATACATAGAATTCTTTATGCTTAAAAATTATTTTGTATTATTTACAGATTTACAGATGCAGATAGGCAAACCTTTTTGAAACAGTTTTGGTTATATCCACTAGGGTTTTTCCCCATGCTTTTTACAAGGTAAGATTTTCAAAGGGCATTTCATGCGGTGTTTATGGGTAGCACATACGTGCTGCAAATGCTGGCTTCAACAATATTAAATACTTTTGGTTTTTGCAAGATTTCTCAGAGCCTTTAATTATTCATGAGCCCTGTGATTCTCCATGAAGGGATTTTAGCATATAGTATACAGTTATTTCTATAGCATTTTGACCATGAAACCCTTTTCTAATATTACATCTAGCAGGACTACTGTTCTATAAAATTGACTCTAGGAATTATGGCTCTAATGTTTGCAAAGAGACTGTTAAATTAACTTCAAGCCCTTTAGGTTTATAAATGAAAGTGAGCCATTCTAAAGGATAAGGAAGCAAGGTAGAAACACAAAGTGCTATTCTGCATAAGGAGATTGTTAATTGGAAAAGAAATGATTTCTAATCAGATCACTCATTGGATTTAATTTTAATTCAACTGAGTTATTTGTGGAGAAAAGAGGGATTTTGCTTTAGCATTATGCACTGGCAATAATACCAAAGCACGGCCAAAACAGGTCTTTAAAAACTTTGACTCCTAAACCCATAAATTTCTACCAAGTCCTAACTCTCTGGTTAAAAAACACAATGAGATTATATGACTGGCAGGCCATCTTGCAGGGAGGTCAGTAAATATTTGGTCAATAAATGAATAAATATTGAGTAAATGAATAAAAAGTCCTCTAGCACCTGTGACAATGGTGACTTAGCTTCTTTGTGAATACTTTCAGTGGTGGGATACCCACTACTATTCAAGGAAGAGAGACTTATCTCTGAAGTAAAAGGGATGGTAAGGAGAACCCTAACAAAAGGCATTGCTAAGTTTTCTCCAATTTACTGCACTTACCTCCTACTCCTTGGCCTACCATATTTCTCCACGATTATCCATTCTTCATGAAATCTAGCATAAAAATACTCAGGTTAAACTGTTTCTTTGGGTCTTCATTTACTTATGCAGGCTCCTGTGTCACATAGAACTTTTATCAAAACAATCTGTATGCTTTTCTCCTGTTAATCTGTCTTTGTCAGTCGAATTTTCAAACCCAGCCAGGGACCCTAAGAGGGTCTAGAAAAAAGTTTTCCTCTCCTACACAGCCATGCACATCTGCGGCAGAGTTCAGCAGCTGTGATAAAGACGATGTGGTCTACAAAGCCTAAAATATTTACTATCTGGTTCTGTATAGAAAACGTTTGCAGGGCCGGCCGAGGGGCAGGATGGTTAAGAGCTGGCTTGGGATGCCAGAGGGCCCCGGTTCGGATCCCACATATGAGGGCCAGTGACACTGCCCTCCACAGCTAAGATGCTGAACAACAGCTCAACCTGGAGCTGGGCTGACATGAGTCGCCCGCCAAAGCGTAGGCTGCAGCCCCTGTGGCAGTGGGTTGCCATGGGCTACCATGTGTAGCCAGCACCCAGCGTGGGGGCCAGCAGCCACAGTGAGCGGCCGTCCAGAAGCCGGCGACTGATCTGCCTCGCCTGGGAAGAGCGCAATGATGGTGCCAACTTGGGCCAGTCAAGCAACGTCCTCCATAACTAGACTGAAGAACAAAAGGACAGCAACTTGTCTGTTCCCCTTCCCCTAATTCCCCAGCGCTGTTCCCATTCCCCAATTCCCCAATAAAAATCTTTAAAGAAAAAAAAAAGAAAACGTTTGCAGCTCCTAGTCTCAGATATTGGAAGAAAGCGTACATTATTCCAAATATCTAAGACTACATACGGACATTTTGCTTCTACTCCCAAATCACCCATGAGTAAAAGTAGGTGTCAGCTCTTCAGAGCAGCTTTCCTTATCACCCAGTCTGTCAATCCCTCTCATGCACCCTGTTTTAGAAAAAGCACTTCATGGTACTTACCAGCAGTTGAACTTATCTAATTTTATATTGTTTTACTTTATAAGATCTGTCCTCCCATTTTCCCCCAGCAGTCAAATCCCCAGAATATAAAGGCGATATGGCACATCACGTTTACCACTTCATCTCCAACCAAGAACAGGGCCTTGTACGCAGTCAATGCCCATTATATTAGTTGAATGGGAAAGTATTGAGTTGTCGGAAAAGTCATGACATATTTTTTTATGTTTTTCATTACAAAAATGTGTCATAACTTTTCTAACAACCCAATATTTATAAAATCAAGTGACAAACAGTTTCAGAAATTAATTCAAAAGAATATTATTTCTTATTTCTAAGACTAATTATTTCCGCAAGTCTCATGTTTTCATTTCAGAATTCATTTAAAAACAATAGATATACTTTCAGGAACTAATGGTTCTTTTTTCTAGCAAGGACCACTTAAACATCAAACAATTTACTCAATTTCTCTGTATTTAAGTTTCTTCATTTGCAAAGTGGTCCTAATAATCCAAGGGTCATAAATTTAATAATAAGTTAAATCACTCAGTTGTTGGAAGAAAGATGCTATATAAATTCATGATAATAGTATCACTGGTAATATAATGCCCAACCATTTTACATGCGAATGCTAGAAGCACATTAACTACTAAAGAAGACACATTTTCCTATAGTTATAGTAGACATTTTCTAGGTGCCATAAAGAGACAGAATATAAAATACTTTAGCCATTGTCAAGCCAGATTAGATCTGATTCTGTTGTAGGTGAGACAAAATTCATACTACCAATCTCCCCAGCTATATGCAAAGGTTCTCAAGGAATACTATAATATATAGATCTTGGGAATATTTATTTGGCTCAATTCTTATTTTCACATGCATGACAGCTGCTGGGGCAACACCTTCTCAGGCACACAGGTGTCAAAGGGGAAAACCCACCTCCTGGAAGACACTTACATTTACGCTTAAACATGGGAGAGTTACTGAGAAGCAGAGGGAGGCACCACTGCACAGAGCACAAGAAGAGTGAATACAGAAGAAAAATGCATCAGGCATATTTTTGCAGGCACTCAGCTTAAAAGAAGGAAAGAATCTAATATAAATCAACTACCTTTTAAGTGCCAAACAATGGTGCTTTGTGTTTATTTACTTTTTTAACTGAACACATAAGGTCAACACTAGTACCTCATTTAGAAATGAGGAAACACATTTAGAGAGATTGCATAGCTAATGAATGAAACAGAATTACTATCATAGATAGAAATTTAATCGGCCTCTACTCATTCATTTGACAAATGCTTTTTAAGCATGTTGTACATCCTAAGCGCTAGTCTGAAGTGTGGAGAACCGGCCAATCAACTGGGGACACAACTAGTGGTGAGCTGTCCCTGCCCTCCTGGAGCTCGCAGTGACTGAGACAGACATTGAATACACATTTATGTCAATTAATCTGTCACTTAAAATTGTGGTGGGACCTTCTGGGACCATCAAATATGACTTCTGAGGAAGTAATACTGAAGCTAAAAGATGACTAGCAGTTGCCAGCAAATACAGGGGAAGAAGATTCTAGGCACAAATAACATTTCAAAGGTCCTGTAGGTGAAAAGAACATGGTTCATGTATGGGACAATTGAAAGGTCATTGGTGTTGGAGCAGCTGGCTTTTTCCTCAAGACACTTCTGCAGGGACACTGCTGTTATAAATACACAAATATAGGATGCACAGCCTAGACCACAGTATGCGCATGTTGGGTCATGCTAAATTGGAAGACAGCAGGATACAGCATGCTTGGCATGTTGGCCTGAGCCAGGGCAGCATGGGCACTGCTTGTGGATTGGGGTCCTGACTCGTTAAGTAGTAGGCATTCATGAAAGGTTTTTAGCAGGGGAGTGAAGGACATAATCAGATCTGTACTTGAAGAGGATCATGCTTCCTGACTGCTGTGAACTTCCTCATAAAATAGTTTAGAAATATCCTAAAGTAAATTATGTCTCCTTTTAAAAGCCTATAATACATTGGAAGGACAAGCCACATACTCGACTCTTTTGCCTTTATAGCAACAGGTACTTTGTTGATGGCCTTGCTACTCAAATGTGGTCCAAGGACCAGCAGCAGCAGGAGCAGCATACCTTGGAGCTTGTTAGAAATGCAGGCTCTCAGGCCCCACCCAGGACCTACTGAATCGCAATTTCCCCAGGTGATGTGTTTGCACTTCAAAGTCAAAAAGTCTTGCTTTACATAATCATACTCTACAATCACCACACCCTCATGGAGACTCAGCTGACCCTAGATGATAACTGTTTCTAGGACTGAAATAATTCTGTGGAGCCCACTGGTACTCTAGGCTAGTCTATCATCATTCTTGGATAGGATTCTTTGTTGGAATGGACTAGGGCAAAAACACATAAATATGGTACTACTGTTCCCAGTAAGAACAGGGTACAAATCCAGCGAAGAAAAAAAGATTGAACAAGTCAGAATCCAGATGTCGTCACAAGAAAAAGCAATCTATGACATCAATGTTAGGTTCACTAAAGGTACCAAGAGGGAGCATATTTGATTTTTGATTACCACCTTCAAGACACTTTGTTATATATACTTATAAAATGAAATAACACACACACACACACACACAAATACACACACCTTGCACAACAAAACAGCAAACTTCTGCCATAATATGCTTCTCATGACTCAAAAGATCAGGAAATATTAACTATAAAATATGAGAATCTGAATTGATTCATTCATTTTAAATCGACCATTGCTTTGTAGCAGCCCTTTAGCTAGAATTTTCTGCCTGTTTCTTGATTATGTTTAGGCAGTTGGTTATAAGATTGAAAGTACAAAATGTACTGTCAAAATTATCCATTGTAGAAGTTCCTGATACCCCCATGAATTGTGCAACCTGCAGTTTGGTAAACGTTCTGTGGCTCTGCCTGGAAGCTGTGAGTGTGGTGGGTGAAAGCACAGTCTCTGGAAGCTGTGTGGGGTGGTCGGTGAAAGCACAGTCTCTGGAAACTGCGGTGCTGCGTTGGGTAAAGGCAGTCTCTGGATGCTCTGTGGGGGGAGGGGGAGTGAAAGCACAGTCTCTGGAAGCTGTGTGGCAGGCGAAAGCAGAGTCTCTGGAAGCTGTGTGGGGTGGTGGGTGAAAGCACAGTCTCTGGAAGCTGTGAATGTGGTGGGTGAAAGCACAGCATCTGGAAGCTGTGCGTGCAGTGGGTGAAAGCACAGTCTCTGGAAGCCAGCCATCTAGATCACATCCTGCTTTGCCACTTAGGAGGCATGTGACTTGGACAAGCCACTTAATTTCTATGTGTTTCCTCATCTGTAAAATGGAGATGATAATTGTACCCACCACACAGAGTTGTTATGAGGATTCAGTGAGTGAATATATTTAAAGCACTTAGAAACAATGTCTGGAACATGTTAAATATTATGTATTTGCTAGTTTATTGTTGTTATTATATTACAACTGCAAATTACAAGAAGTCAAGAAGTTTCACTGGAAATCATTCTTGGGGCAATGGGCAAAGGAAAGAATGTTAGTAACACTTCATTCAAATGTCACTAGCAGGAAAAGGCCACCTGCTAACAATTGGGAAATTGCCAAATATTTGTTCCTTTGATGCCACATGTAAGAAACTGCTTAGGCCACATGGCCTCAGTGAGGTAATTACCAAAACCATTGCCTGGAGTTTTTTTAAGTCAGTTATCCAAAATAGTGTCTTACAATTTTAAATCTTCTATAAACATTTATAGTTGAGTGGTTTTTATTCCTTTAAATTTAAGATGGCCTAACTTAAAAATAAAACCAATGACCTTCTCATGCCAACTGAACTGTACCCAAATAATGTCATTATATAAACCACCTACCATGTGAAATCAGTTTACTATTATCAAGTTTTAGCAATGTAATCATTCCCTCAAAATAATAACATATTTTTATACAGGAGGAATTATTATCCATTGTAAAACCATGATTCTACTTCCTAGAAGTTGCAGCCTATGAAGCATATATTATAAATTTAAATTTTATAATTCATTTATTTAATTTTGCAGTGTTTTGACCTTCAATGAAGTTGCATCTCATATCATAAGATAGTTTTTCCATATATGCTCTGCTAATTCTTTTAAAATAAATAGAAAGTCTGATAAATCACATTCATAGAACAAAACCTAAAGGTACAGACATCACTTTCACTGTAAGATAAACCCCATATGTTTTAATCTTTATAGTATATGGTTGTCTACCAAAAAAAATTCTGTACCTAACAATTTAATAACTGTTTATCGAATAAAGAGAAGCTTGTTTTAAAATACATATAATAAAAGTGTGTCCTTAAAATCTTTGTTTTTATTCATGAGCCCTATTTAACACAGTTAAATTTTATCAGACACTATTTATAAAGAAAACCTCTTCCATAAAAAGCTGATAATTATGTTGCTTGAAACACCGAATTCAGCATATCTTACTAAAAAGTTTTGCTTCCCTAAAAATATGATCAAATTTCTAAATTACGAAATACTCTGAGGTTTCTAAACAAATGAGAAGAAAATATTGGCAAAAAAATTACATAATTTATTACATAATTTCCATCTTAGTCTAGTTAATAAGATTCCATGAGTATATTGTTTCTAACTTAAAATGACAAGACTTCTATTGGAGTTTAGTAAGTTAGTCAATGATTAGTAAATTCTGCCACTTCAACCTTAGAATATTGAAAGTAGCTAATAAATTCAGTGTAATTCCAGAGTGACCTGATCAAATACCTAACAGCCTTTGTAAAAAGTGATGGGTATTTGAGCAGACAGGGTAAATACACTTGTGCACCCCATATGAACCAAACTGAAGGTGAGACAATATGGCAATATGGTACCTAGAAGTCTCTCATACAGACCAGAAGGTGACTCTAATACATTTGTTAAGTAAAAGTGGAATTTATTTGTAAGAAAACACGGTTAAATATTCATAACTACCATTGTTCTTCCTGTATTTAGTGGCTATCAGTACAGTCAAAGGTTTTATCTCAATTGATTTTCCCAGGCTGTTCTATATAACTCTATCAATAGGAGACCATTTCTCTTCTGGGACCATGCTCGTGACTTACAATGACAAATATTAGAGTAACTCTCCAGTGGTGTCAGAGACTATCCATATCACCCAGCCACCTTGCTTCATATTTTATATCCTAACTGATCACTGACTGGTCAATCACTGGACTCTTTCTATAAAAAGCACTGTGGTAGCTTGAGGAGGAATATAAAAATCTATGTTCAGCTTAACTACCTTACTGGAAATATCGGTTAAATGCACATGCATCCTGGTTGATCCACCCGGAGAGTGGGCCGATTGCAGTTCCCCCGGACACCCCCGGCCCACCCCAGGATTTACGATGCATGAGTGTTTGTACAGGAAGAGACAGAGAGCTCTGGCTCAGCTCAAAATGCAGCCTACCCACCATCTATCTATCTATCTATCTATCTATCTATCTATCTATCTATCTATCGATCTATCTATCGATCTATCTATCAGCTATGTGGGTCTCTGGGCATGTAATATTATCTTAATCCCTACTGTCATTATTTTTACCATGAGGATGACAACAGTATATACTGTGTAAGGTTATAATAGAGCCAAATTAGATAACAAATGTAAAGCGCTCAGCACAAGGTGGGACACTGACATAAGAGAACCATCGGTGTTTCCCTAGCACCCAGTTCCCCATTTAGGAGACTGGAGTTACAGCCTAAAGCTGAAGAAATTGCTCTCAAGTGAACTTTGTGAGATGTGAGGCCTGAACAGCACTGCTTGGGGTCTAAGGGAATAAAGTCAGACTCAGGGTTTGGGAGAGGGGTAATCTCCAAACTTCTGCATGGAACACAGTGAGGCTTGAGAAGTTTTGGTGACCTTTGGCACCACAGATTTTTATGGAATTGAGAGAACCAGGGCAGAAGCAATATCCTCACATGGTCTCAGCAGTAAGTGGCTTTTGGGAAGCAAATGTCAAGGTGGATAGGAGAGAAGGACAGGGGGAACTGGAAGTGAGCAGATCTGAGAAACTAAGAATTCCCAGAAGTGAGTGGAGTGATTCGGACAGGAGAATGCTATGAACCTCATTGTATACCAACAGGCTGGTAGGACCTGGGGACATCTGCCTCATTTGTATACAGATATGCTAACCATATAAGGCAGAGTGTGCTAAGGGCGAATAAGCAGCCCAAGTAATGGGTACTATGAAGTTCAGGGGAGGAAGAGATCAGTGTGAGATGAGGCTTTCAAAGACCTAGAACATCAGCTGGTCCTTGCAGACTGGAGGAAACCCAGTTGTCTGTAGAGGTCTTTCAAGTAGGAAAAATGGGTGAGCCACAGTGTGCAGGGAGCATGTGCACAGGGCTTTGGGGACAAGGATGAAATGTGTGTGTGTTTGTGTGTGTGTGTGTGTGTGTGTGTGTGTGTGTGTGTGAGTAGAGGAAAACAGGGTTAGAAAACCAGTACAGTTCATATTGAAATGGCTGATGGACATGGATTTGGTTCTGCAGGTGATGGGGAACTAGAGAAAAAAAAAACAATTTTGATTTGGGAAACTGAAAGATAGTGATTAAAAGCAGTGATTGATGAAATGAATCTGGCTTCGTGTGTCGTATAGAAGGAGAAATGTGTAGGGGTGTGTGAAAAGGGTTAGGGAAAACTTCACAGGTGTAGCAGGAGAGCAGTGGGATATAATATTAGATTGGTATAACGTTACGTAACATTTTCTAAAGTAGCACTTACAGAGAAGAAAAGAAAGTCTAATTAAGAGAAGAATGGTCTTCTACTTCTCCTCCATTTCCACTCTTATTTGCTCATGATTATGATTCCGTGCCCCACTGGGTATGGGGGTAAGCCACAGCTTACTCATTTACCAGTTACACAAGTGTTCTTCATGACCCACTGAAATTTCTAGTGTGGCTCTAATGCAGTCTCTCTCTTCCTCTGTCTCATCTCTCTCTTTTTAGGTCTAATGAGACTTCTGTTTTGAACACATAACTGTGTTCCTATAATTTTCTGATGCATTTCAAAACCCAGATATTGATACATTTCTATATAATGGTAGTTATGATAGAATAGTACTATATAAAAATATTGTTTTCCTTCATTCAGGGTCTCTGAAAAAAATTCTTTCCAATAGGTTTAAAAAGCAATTCAATATTTTGCCTGCTGCTAACGCCACTGACTGTTGATACAGTGCAGTTGGTTTACATCCTTCTGCCAATATTCAAAGAGGAAAAAAATGTTCATTCAACTCAAACAATGACTGGTTTTTTTGAGGACATTATCATAACTACAAATACTCACTTGAGCCCTTCAGCAAGATTCTCAGTAAAATGCCATCATGATGCAGTAGGGTTTCCAGAAGCAGGTTCCAATTACAACTTGGCTGGGATAAGAGCAGTTTCAATTGACCCTCAATTGTCAGTCGTCCAGCTGATGGAGTCCTTTCAAAATGCAAGATAAAGATGGAGTAATGAAGCTAATTTATCTATGAAATTAATAGCCTTAAAGTACAGATGTAATGCTAACTCCTTTAAATGTCAATTCCTCCAAGATTACTCTGAAAATGCTTTCATGCTTGCTTACTTTAGGGTTGCTCAGGGAAGGAATTACATTTAATCTCAACTAGCTCAAAGCAAATTAACATTTGGTAGCCTGCCAAATTTAAAACTGATACAAAATAACCATACCTATATTTCATGGAACTATGTCTGCTGTAGTTTCATAGAGCAAATAAAAATCATTTATGTATTTATCCATAATGCATTTATTTATTTGTTCATTCACCAACCATATGAATGCCTACTATGTGTTATTAACATCTTTCATTATTCATGAAAAGAAGTTACAATAAGCTTTTGCTACTTAGTAATTTGCCATGTACTATGATTGCTGATAAAACTAAAGGAATTCAAAGCTTCTGTCAAGTGTCAACCATAATCTAATTATTTAATATGTAAAGCCTTAAATCAACATGCAATTATCAGAACCACTCTAACAGGCACACTGCTACCTACTTGGGTAATCATTTCATCAAAGAGATATAATTCCAAGACAAACAAGCTTTATTTGAGAAATTATCATCAGTGTTGAACAGTAAAAGAAAATCAGGTCCCCAATATCACCACTTTCACTTACTAATGAACCAGCCGGAGATAAGAAAGTAACATTAAAAAAAAGAAGAAGAAAGAAAGAAAAAAAGAAAGTAATGCAGAAACTGCAAACTGATAACATAATTCATTTTTTCCCCCTCTAAAATCTTAAATTAGATTAGCTAAAGGTCAGAACATTTGAAATCAGCTTACAACCACCACAAGAAAAAAAGGCAGGAAATGATCAAACTCAGTCTGGTTGAAGCTATAAGGACTGTGGGAACAGGGTGGCATTGGGAAGGAAAGGTGTGACTGAGCAATGTAAAAATGTGAGTGAGAGGACCATAAACTTCAGCGTGGAAAAAAGCGGAACAAAAGGTATTGCTGAGAGTAACGATTTGCAGGATCATTTCCAGATGAAATTTATGGAGTAGTGAACCATCCAGTTACTAACATAGCCTAGTCCAGTAGCTTTCAAAGCCTGGACCCTGGGCCAGCAACAGCAGCACCCCCTGTAAATGTGTTAAACATGCAAGTTCCCAGGCATCATCCCATCAGAAATTCTGGAGAGGGGTCCTAGAAATCTTTGCTGTAGCAAGCCCTCTCCGGGAGATACTGGTGTATGCTGAGGTTTGAGAACCACTGTGATAGGCAGTGCTTTCTGGAGCACAGGTAGTACGGATAGACCCAGTTGGCACCATCTTTTCTGCCTCTGGGCCTGTGTGCCCATTCAGGTTCAACTTGGTGGCCACCTCTGCAATGAACTCCTTTACTTACCTTAATCCTACCCATCCTTCAATTTGCAGCAACAATATCAGTTTCTCTGTGAAGTCGCCACTAAACATTTCTCTTCTCAGTGGTCTATCTCACTCTGAATTAACACACTTACGGTGAGTATACACATTTTAGCACTATATTATTCCATCAATTAAAGCTTTACCTCTCTACTCAGGTTCAAGCCTCATGAGGACACAAGAACTTGTTTTAACCTCCAAAGCACCTACCAGTGAACTAAGCATATTGAATTGAAGGGCTCTGTAAATGTTAGCTGATTGAATCATATGCTCCTAAATCGGTAGGCAAACTCTTAAAAAAAAAAAAAAGAGGACACTTTGCCAACAGGATGGTTTAAACAAAAGTGAGAAGATCCAAAGATATAAAATGAAGATGTTTCAAAGCACCTCCTCCTTGGCTTAGCTTGGCATTTGGAACATCTCACATTCTTACGATACACAAAATTCTTCAGCCTGCGTCTGAACTTCAAACCAACTCAGGCTTCCTATGTGAGAGGCTGATAAACATGAAGCGCCTTGGGTGGTTGATGGGGCAGTGTTGGCTTGGGAAACTCCTGCCCTGGGTGGGGGTGAAGAGAGAAGCGGGGAGTTATTTTACTTAACGCTCATGCAGAGAAATCCAGTCCACCATCTTGGGGGTTCTGAATTACCCGGGACTTTCCCAAATTGGTCTGGCTCTTGCAATACTTCCAAATATGATACCAAGGGAGGAATCCACTAGGTGAGCCCTTCAGGCTGAAACACTGACGCAGATCCTCATAATGGTTGTCCCTATTTCCCTCCAAAACCCCAACTGCTAACTTCTGGGAACTTGCTTGGGGTTCAGTAGATGCAAAGCAGCTAGTTGGCAGTAAGCAGTATATTAAAATTGATTTACTTTTTGAACATTTCCAACCTATAGACTTTACTTGAATTGAATGTTGATTGAATTGAAAGGATACATTAAATGAACTGAAAAACCCAGTTTGATGGGGTGTAGGAAAGAAGGGGGATCTTTGAGAGACAGTCTGAAGAAGGAGACAGGGGCCGGATCATGAAGGGCCTCATGAGCCAAGGTGGGGATGGGGGGCCTCTTGAAGAGGTTAAGGCAGACGAATTTCCTGATCTGACTGCAGTGAAGAGGACAAATTGGAGGGGGTTAATGTTTTGCTCAGCCCTTTAGACATGTAATAAAACAAAATAATTTGAGTGTAATTTCATACCACTGTATCGGAATACCTGATTATAAATAAAACCTCTCATTTACCAGATGGGAAGCTGTTTGTTGAAATGTACCTCAACTCTGAGATCTTTCAACTTATCACAGATTTTGAAATGTACAGTAGAATGAGTCACTCTGAGGAAAAATAAAATATTACAAACATTCCTGAATCACCAAGCTCCGAGTAATAAATGCACTGAGGAGCCTGTGTTGGGCATATGGAGAAGCATATGTTCCCTCATCCTTTGAGCTGGTGAAGCTGTGAAAGTGAGATCAGCTTCACAAAAAAATGACAGAAAGGGAAATTTTATATATATTTATACATATAATATGTATCAAATATGTACATGTTGAATTCCACTGTAGTACAAAGAAGAGAACAAAAATGTATAAATCCACTGGAATATATAAATCTTGTATTGGGAGACAGGATGGATTTATGGCTGGGTTATATTGGGCTTATATTCTAATAAGTGCTATATTTCTGGAGCATGAATTGGCCTAAAGAATTTTTCAAATCCAGGTAGTAAGGAGTGATACAATAATGAGATTCAATCATCATTGGTTTATGAAACTAACACATTATTTTTATAGAATCACCGTGTGAACTCTTAGCTGTATTCAGGTGTGTTTACCTTTATAAAAATTCATCAAGTACTTCACTTGTAATTTCTGCAATTTAAAAATATGTGTTTATTCTACAATAGAAAGTTTAAAAAAAAATCTTAGTTCTATTAGTGCACAGTAGCCTGAGTTCCCACTGCAATATAAACAGCCTTACTGCTCAGACCACATGACCATAAGATTCACTCATCCCATCCTACCATGTATGTAATCAGGCAGAAGCTGTCAGAGTAGTCAAACATTGGAATGGACTCTGCAGTGCACAGCTTGAGGATGACATCCTGTGGTATTCGGGCACTGTCCTTCGAGATTTGATATTTACTCTGAACCAACAGTCATTTTATGATACTATGTCCCCAGCAGATAAACTACATGGACCTGGGGGCCAACAGGTGTGAGTAGAAGGGCCCCCCTCCCCCGCTCCTGATGATCCCCATGGGGAGTTAGTGTTTTCTGTCCCCACAGCCCCCATAGGCACTGTGGGAGTGGAGGTCCTGGTTTCTGTGGCGGTCCTCTACCAGGGAGTCATCAAGGATTCCACTAAACTTAAATGACAGCTGCCGTCTGGTCACTTCTGGCTTCCCATGCCAGCAGTCTCTCGGGCAAAGAAAGGAGTTGCTGTACTGGTGAGGTGATGAACCCTAATTATTACGAGAAGCTGAAGTTACTGCTGTATAAGGAGAGAAGGGAGGAGTATGTCTGTAATTCAAGAGCTCATCAGGGCATCTCCCTTTTGCTCTTATGACTGGTAATTACCATAAATAGGTGACTAAAGTAACCACATCCTGGTAAGAGAATGATAGCCAGGGGTTTCACCCTCGGGGTGAAGGTCTCAGTGACTCCACCGGGAACAACACAAACCAGCAGATGTGACCACAGAGGGGAGGGAACGCTGGGATGAGAGGCAGAGGAATGTAATAATGAGTATCATCAGACTCTGAAATAACTGCAGTAGGGCACACTCTAGCTTGTCCCACTCACTCTACTGTAATAAAAACTTTTTTAAAAAGAAACTTTGACCAGGCATCGCCTAGAAGAATCAATGATAGGACTCAGTGAACTTAACGTGGGAAATGCGTGGATTTCCATGGTGCAAAGCAGATGTTGTCAATATCCCCATATCGTCTTGCCCTTACCACTCAGTTGACACTGGCCTGACTCATGACTGTAAGAACCTGCATGTCTCTACCTTCCAGCAAGACAGGCTGGCAGTGCCAGTGAATGAACACCCCCAGGGCAGCCCTCAATCAATAACGGATGGAAATTGCTGTATGACTACCTCAGCATCCTCGCTCCTTTGGTGGGATAACTCAGATGGGAACTTCACATGGGCTCCAAGAATTTCCCCAGAACATGTAAGTTCTGGTTACGCCTTGGTAGCTGGCTTGATTACACTAATCATTATTTGCTCTCTTCCTTTGTCTCACGTACCCTCTCCCCTTCTATTTTTTCTTGCACTGAGAAGATAAACTACTGTCACTTAGTCCTTCTTTCTGGGTCTGATTCTTGGGGAAATCCAAAATAAGACCTGCATGGAGACACTTAGCATTCATCTCACTTAAACCTTATTTTAGGATTATTGAGAAACTAGTCCAAGTTCATTTAGTTAATACATGTGGCTACGGACTTTGAACCCAGGACTCTCTGACTTTAAAACCCATGCTCATTCCATGTTTCTGTCCATTTAACCTGGATGTTATTTGGTGGGTGAGTTGTATTTTCCAGCATTGAGGATGTTTGGCTCTATTTAATCTCTTGATTGAGGATACCATGTTTTTGACCCAAAATCAAGTTTGTGGTCTCAAGGCTGATTCCCAAATTGGAGACATGTTATTCAAGGTATCTAGGGACTGATTTCGACCAGATGGTACTTGTCAAGGATTACTGGCCCAAATTTGTACCAGAGACCATAAGTTACATGATTCAGAGAACAAAGGCAAGGGCATAACTAAAGAGAAACTGAGAGTAAAAGCCCTACAGTGGGAAAATGAAAGCAGAGGGGAAGCCCTGTATTATTAGACTACTCTTGGCTTTCCAAAATTGATTCTTCAAACCTTTCTAGGAAAATAAGTAAAGACAAATCTTTAAAGCAATTTTGTCATCTTTCTTTAAGAAGATAAATTTAGTACCTGAGAAAAAAAGTTGGGGGAGGAAGGTGGAAGCCCAAAATATTTTCTTCATTACTTTACCCAAGAGAGTGTAAATTATACATAGTTATACCACTGAAAATGTTGCATATATTTTAATCTCTATAATGGGTATAGCCAAGCCTCTCTGGTCTTTATAATTAAAGATTATCCAATACACAGAAATTAGGGTTCACCTGAATGTTTTCATAGAGGATTTGCCCTAATTTTTAATATTTGTCCAATAGAGTAGATTGACATTCTTAAAGAGTCTCATTTTTTCAGAGTTGGTTGTATCTGCACTATCTAGTATACAACTTAGAGGGTAGGCATTCAACCTATGAGGACCTCCATTATTTCCTGATTTTAACAAATTAAACTTTTTCACTTGGGATGACCCCATTTTCCCAAAAATCATCCAAAGATATTTATACGTAAAATTCATAGCCCTGGCTCCACACTTTAAGGTTCCACAAGGTAGCATATCCCATTTCTAAAAATCTCTAGTAATCTAATTTTAATTTTAGAAACAATATCACATTTCACCATCAGTTTGGGACTCTCTCTGAAACGATGCTCATCCAGCACCTGAGTCACTGACACACTGGACAGCACTAACTTCTCAGCCACCCCTTTTGAGGATCAGAAGTTATCTCTCCGGAACCCTTAACTGTTATTGGTCCCCATCTACCAGAGAGTTAATACCCTGTCACAGGGACTTCAAGAAAGTTATCCGCTGGCATCAAGCTCCTGATAAGGGCAGAGATGAGAAATGAGAAAGCAGTTCAGTATTCTCTACACTTGATCACACTTGTAGTAGGTCCTTTTAACATATTTAGGTAATTGATAGTCTTCAGCTTTCTGAAACATGTTGCTCTTTACTAACACAACAGTATTGAATGATTGTTTAGTAAGTACCTATGTGATGAGTGCCACATAGGCACGTTAGTTCACTTAACCCTAATGACTCTGCCATGAGAGTACATCAGAAGTTAAGGAAAGAAGATGTTTTAAGATGGAAGATTAGACAATGACATTGCATGCTGTTTTCAAGTAGATCAATAAGATTGTATTGTATTTATGTCTCAGCTTCCTCGCCAAAATATAGCTTCCCATAGTACAGGGAAACTGCAGCTCACATAGGTTAATTCACTTTCCAAGATCCCAAAACAAAACAGGTTTATAAACTATGTCTGTCTAATGTGAAAACCTATAGCTGTCTTCTAGTATTCTCATTGCTGGTTCCATTGCTATGTTCTTATTTGTATAATACCTTTAAGTCATAATGGAAAGGGAAGCTATGAAGACATATAAACTTTAAGATATCTAGGTACATCAACTACCTAGTTCATTTGACATTTTCATTTCGTTTAATAACTGCTCCACAGGCACATGACTTTCTCTCTGAAAATCTTTTCAAAGATCCAGCTGCTTGTCCATCCGCACTCTGGAACAGTCAGTTAAGAGCTCTGGTGTTAAAAAGCTCTCATTACTTCTCCTCTGGCTGTTGGCTCCATGTCAAAGCTTGGCACCTCATCAGAGTACAAGCTCTCTAAGCTCTTTTCCTCAGTCCTGGGGAACAGCTGTCAGCAGCAGCTGGGAAACCAAAGCTCCTTTTTCATCCTCCTCTCCAGATGTTCTGTCTTCAGGGTACCAGAAGCCACCTCCTCAATGAGACCATCTTCCCATGACCGGGCTTTACCACTCAGATCAAATGTTGGAAAAGAGCTAAATGTACCATTTCATATGGTAATATCTGATAACAATGCTACTTGGCACACATTTGTTCCTTCATTCACTAATTTATTCAGCTAATATTTGTTGGCTGATTTCTATGAGCTAGGCCATGGAGACACAACAGTAAGCAAAAAAATGGTCCCTATTTCTACAGAATTTAGTGGAGAATACATACATGGTTTCAATGATCATATAAATATAGATATAAGTGCAACTCTGAGAACTCAGAGCAGGAAAAGCAAAAGATGCCATGAGAAGATATAAGAAGAAGACTTAGTAATGGATTGGATATATAATAGTAGGAGAGAAAGAGGGAGGTGTTTAAGTTGCCTCCTAGGCCTCTGGCTTCTACAATTGCATGGAGGCACCATTAGCCAAAACAGGGAAAAATAGAAGCGGATCAGTTTAAAGGGGAAAATCCTAAGTTTAGTTCTGGTCATGTTGAATTTGAGGTGTCCTTGTAATCTCCAAACATAACCCTCAAGCATTCATGTATGGTTGGCCCCCATGGCTATATGGGTCTGTAGTCCCAGGAGGGGTTAAAATTAGAGAAATGGATTTGAGTGCACATGCGGACTACAGGAAGATGTAGGCATGTATGACTTCACCTGGAAAAAGGTATGACTTTCATCTGAACTCTAAAATCATTCAATATTTTATGGCCAAGTCAAAGTAGATGAAACTATAAAGAAGACAGAGAAACAGAAAGAAGAAGGGAAAAAGGAAATTGGAAGAATAGCTTATAAGGAAAACAATAGTGCCTCTCAAGGTACAGGAAGTGGACAATAGTATTATATGATGTTGTTAAGTAAGTCACTCAGATTGTATTCCTCACCAATATGCAACTATTTGAGAAAAGAGACTTTGTCTCAGGCTTCATTGCCTAATTCTTTTCTCACCATTAACACCTAGCATAATGCCTTACTTGGAGAAAAAAATTTAAATGCATTTATTGAAAGAATGGACAAACACATCTTGGTGAATAGGATAAAAGAAAAGACTGGCATAGCATATATGATATAATGAAGCCAACGGTAGCTTAATATATTTAGGAAAGGAAAAAAGTATATAAATTTAAAACGGGATTACATTTAGCAAAAGCATAATAGAAACAAAAGCAGAGTAGAAATGAATATCTACAGCTCAGAATGGATTGGCAGTGAATCAAAACATCGTGTTGTCATCATAAGAGAAAATGAGCAGTGTAAAATGAATGGACTGTTTACTCACACGGATTGTGCTATTTGGATTCAGTATGCAGTTATAACCTACTTAGCTAAGGGAGACCTGAAAAATATTTGGAAATATTTAAAAATATACAAGAAGATGAAAGTTTATAAATAATAAAAAGCATTATAATGCAACATAGTATAATTGACTAAGATGGTTTTCTTTCTTGAACATTTATATGAAAGCACAGTATGGTGTGATAGTATTAACATTGTGATTAATATAATTTCCATATGCCTTAACCTAATCTAATATGAAGTTGATTACACTTTCTAACTCAACTCACATCGTTAGTCTATACTACTGCTAGGAATAATGAATACAGTACATTTTACTTATTGCTTTGAAAATGTGTTTACTTTCCCTAAAGCAAAGTCTTCTCAACTCTGTTCCAGGAGTTCTAGGAGAACATGAGAAATTCTATTTTTACCAATTTGTATACTTCTAGTAATCCTATAGACAAATTTATGATCCATACAACTGTTTATGCATTTGTAACACTTATTTTAAGTCATAATTTCATATTGTCCTCCTTGCTCCGTTTTTTTCCTTCTCATGTACTTTTAATTTGCTATCTTAATATATTTAATACTATTAAAAGCTGACTGACATTCTTTCTGAAACAATGCACAGGTATAAATAAATAAGCAAGTAGATGAATAAATTACTATGACCCTCTATAATATTAAATATTTCAATCACCTCTCCTCTAAGCTTCTCCCTTTCAAAAAAGAAAAGCCTAATATGTTTTTAGTTTGTCATCGTCTGAAATATCCATGTATTTCCCTGAACAGTTCATGTTTGTTGCTAAGGTGAGGATTGAAGTTTTGAATGATAATTTGGGTGTAAAAGACACACAGAAATAGCTGATATATGCGGGAGAAATGAATGGAAAGGTAGAGATTTTTAAGGTCATATGATGATAGTTTAGGAATTCCCATTGCAATGTTCGACAAATGCAAGTCAATAACTTGAGTCATTTGGAAATTACTTTTATTGCGTTCCTGGGTCCCTCTGACTATACTACTGCTCTGAACATGTTGAATCATAAATCCGATGGGCCATGTCTCCCTAAGTAGATTATGTGGACCTGTTAGAGAATAATTGTGAGAAAGTATTGCACTTACTGTAGGGGAGCTCATACTGTACCTTGCATGGAGAATTTAGAAAGGCAAAGGGAGAACCAAAGGCATTCTGGGAAAGAAAACTACACGAATAAAAGCCCTGAAGCTGATGACAAGCAATAAATAAAAGTTAAAGGTATAAAATAATTGTGCTTTAAAGACAAGTGAGGAGACTGACAGCTAGAGCAGAGAAAACTGTTGGGCACTCCAGGAAATGAGCCAGGATAGACAATGCTGGTGAAACAGAAGCTACTATGGGTTCTTGAGCAGGAGAGTATTTTAAACATGATAAATAATAACAAACTGGACTAAGGTTGTTGTAATGGGTTGGAGAGAAAGGATGGTTCTAAGAGAACTTTGGAGGAAGAATCAATTGAACATGATGACACACTAGGAACAGGCAAAGAAGCTGCTCAACTGAAACCATACTCAAGTTCTTGCTCTGAAGTGCTTAAGAATAAAAGACACCATGCATGGAAGACAGGGGAAGAGTGGAAGGAAGGATCAATCGAGGACATCATAGTGGGTTTCTAGTAACACAGCAGGTCATTCAAGAAACATGGGCAGCTGGATATATAATGTTGGTGTAAAAGTAAGTACTCAGAGCTAGAGATGCAGAGCTAGAAATCATGTGTGTGGAGGTTATGGGGTAAAAAATGGGCTTTCTTTTTGCTTTTAAAAAGTTTTTATCTTAATAAAATTAAATTGTTTTCATTATAGAAAATTTGGAAAATATAAAGAAATACACAGACGAAAATTAAAATTGCTTGCAATCCTACCATACAAAGATAAAAATTATAAACTCTCTAGTACATCTCCTTTAAATATTTGTTTTCTATACATCCATTTTAATGTATATGTATAGTAGCATGACTCAACACTTCTCATTGGTACTCCGCCTTCTAATAACTTTTCATCCTCTGGAAAACCGGAGTTCTGTCACCCTGTGAGCCTAGGGAATCAGCACACTGGATCCCTCCCTTGGAGAGAAACAGAGTGCACTAGTGTATTCAGAGCTCCCACAATGTTGAATCATAAAAAAAAGACTTTACATCATAGATAACTGATGATCTTAGATGTTTTACCCACACATGTTAACATCACCCTGAACTGCTCTCCCTCTGAAAGGTGGAGGTGTAGTTGTCAGGAGCTTGAACTTTGGAAGGGGATAAACCTAGGTTCAGAGTCTGCCTCCCAGCTTTGTTGTCTTCTTATTACTTTACTCTCCACAAAAGAGGCACATGAGCACTTACCTCACAGAATGGTGTGAGGTTTAAAAGAGATAATATACATGAAACATTAGCATGTCTGGTATGCAGTTATCACTCCAAAAACAGGGGCAACTTTGATGATGTCATAATTGTTAACCTGCAGTTTCCCCTAATCATAATTATTTGACATTTAATATTTGTCTAAATCAATCCTTTTAACGACTCTATATTAGTCTATTGTATGGCTATCCCATAATTGATTTGTCTAATTCCATACTGTGGGACATTTATTGCCATTTTGTTCTTTCACAAATAATGCTTCAATGAAAATCCTTACGTATAAAATTTTGTCAACAATTCCTTATGATTGATTTCTAGAAATAAAATCACTGGATAAAGGGACATAAATATTTTTAAGGTTTTTGATACAGCTTACTACTAAACTGCCCTCCAGAAAGCTTGTATCCAATTGCATTTCCACTATGGGCTGGCTGGTCAGTCACCCATGTTTTGATCTTTGTTAGTGTAGCTGGTTGCTACACAGAAGCAGAAAGAAAGGAAAGTCTTAATACATTTATGCTTGTTTTAGGTATAGAAAACAGAAAGAAGTTAAATATAAGAAGTAGCTACTTGAAAGATAAACCCATTTCCATGCTGACTCCCCACGCCTCTAGCTGGGCTGAACAGAGCAAGCCTGGAGGTAGGCATCGTATAGGAGCGGTACCTAAAAGGGCATCACTCCAATGGTTACAGATTAAGATAAAAGTAGGTAATACAAATAGATGAAAGCAAATGTGAAAATAACATAGTGAACAAATATGTTTAGAAGTTGGGGGACTTATCAAAATAACACAGATTGTTTTAACTCATACTGTAAAAAATCCGGTTGTTTGTTATTTTTGCAGTAATCGGTATTAAAAAGCTGGCTATTTCATTCTCAATGACATAAGAGTATATTTACATGCAAGGTGACAGGGCATTGAGATGGCTGGGTTTTAAGGGTATTCCATTTCTAGAAATCGATCACAAGAAATTAATCAGAGGTGCTGAAAAAATTTTATATGCAAGTGAAGTAAAAACAATATACTGGGGTCCTTGAAAGTAAGGTCTTTGTCTCACTGATCTTGGATTCCCCTTTATCTATATGGGGATAGGCCCATAACAGGTAAATCATATAAGTTTGCTGTATTTATAGAGACTTTGTGTATGAGGTCCTCACTCTCTGTTTATGGGTAAGACTCTTATTCCTCAAGAGAGAGAGATACAGTCAGTCAATTTAGATAGTGATATCATTGATAATGTATTTTCAAGATGTATCAAGAATGTATGGGGATTAACAATATTTCTTTCAGCTATGTATGATATATTTACTAACAGATACCAAGGAAAGGTACCTTCTAATGATATATTCAGCTCAGAATCAAGCTGACTTTCCACATAATGCCACAAAATGTCATCAGATTACTCTGGAAGGCCACTTCATGCTTTAAATGATTTTTCTTATATTTAAATAAGGTTAATTAAATAAGAAAAGTGAAATACCTTATTCATAATCAGCCTTCTTAATGACTCCACATTAGTCTATGGTATGACTATCCCATAGTTGACCTGTCCAGTTCCGTACTGTGGGATATTTATTCCCATGTGACAGCTACCCCTGTGTCAACTTTTACTAAGGCTTTGAGTTAGTTACATGAATTAACCAGTTTTGCTCTTTTTTTGAAAATTAGTTGGAGAACTGCTAACTTCAGTCACAGGTCAGGAAAGATGAATTTTAAAATGGCTAGGCAATTAGCTAAAATAGAACTAAATTCCAAAAAAAATTCACATTTTTCTACTATCTCAGTAAAGCTGTAAGTGAGTAAAATAATTAGGAGGCCTGGATCTTGGATTCTTGAGGGAAAAATAAAAAAAAAGATAAATAATATTCTTTACTTACCTGTGTATTATATAAAGTTGTAAGTTATTTCTGTACAATGTATTTACCTCCTTGGATAAAAGTTTCCATTCAACTTTAAAAGGAATATAGAATTATAGATAGTACAGCACTTAGAGGTTCTCACCTGAGTAAAGAAGGGTGGAAATGGGATATGCAGGAAAACCAGTGTAATGGCTGCTTGAAAAGTGGTTTGGAACCTGGAGCAGGATCATCCACGCCATGCTGGAAGGTCCTAAGGAAGTAAAAACAATTACTTCAGAACATACAGGGAACATGAACTGTGGAGACCATCGATACTTTT
>NW_017731602.1:524315-562977 GCF_001890085.2 Hipposideros armiger | reverse complement strand
CATCTCAGCTGCGGAGGGCAGTGTCACTGGCCCTCATATGTGGGATCCGAACCGGGGCCCTCTGGTGTCCCAAGCCAGCTCTTAACCATCGCACCACTCGGCCGGCCCGATACTTTTCATTTTTATACTTAGCATTCAAAGGTACTGATTTTACACAAAATTGTATTGTTCTAGAACGGACAATGCATTGACTTCACCCACTTGGGATTTATGTTAATGACTCAGAGGCCTCTATATAACAATCCTTACACTTAGGAATGTATGACAATATCACTTTCATTCAACATTTTTAAAAATGTCACTTTATAGAATTTGTCAAAAATAATATATAAAGAATAATACAAAAATATCACCTATCTCTCCCCCCTCAACCTGGATCCAATAAATATAAATATTTTGTTATATTTGCTTTATTAATGTAAAGTGTTTCACATAAAGATACCTCTTTTTTACTCTTTAATTTATAAAAACTAAAAAAAAAAACCAAAATGAGATTTATAATTAATTTTGTATGCCCCTAACAGCCTACAGAGAGCTTGTAAAAGAGAATTTAACCATAAAATATATCACTATAATTTCAAAATTAGAACAATTTGGCCAGAATATCTGGTCTACAGCAATTTTTGGAGAAGTGACTGTAACATTTTTCTAGATTGGCCCAAATTCAGCAATAAATCTTGAGGTAATAAGAAAGGATCTGTTACATAAAATCTTTAGTAGATAGCTTGGTTAATAAAAATTTTATAGTAAAAGGAGACTGTATTTGCCTACATGGAGTTAAAGGCGACAATTGGGAACATTTTAGAAATGGAATGGTTTGAAGTGGTGTTATCTCTCTTTATATAAAGCACAGGAGCAATAGCATCTTTTAGATAATATGTAGAACAGAATTCCATTTTGAAAACCTATCCATGTCTTTTCATTTCACATCCTTCTTTTTGCATCCTCATAGTTTCTAAATTTGACCTGTCTCTCTCATTTGTCTTGCCAAGTAGAACACCTTTTTAATTAAATAAACTAGTGAGGAGAATAGACTGGAGAGGATCAAGGTTGGAGGGAGAGATATAATGAAGATGATATTGCAGTAGACTAGGCAGAAGAGGACAGGGTCCTAAGGTAAGAAGCAGAAGAGTTACTGAATAGGAGACAAATGTAAAAAAAGAAATTAAGTTAATAGAACCATCCACTAACGACATGTGGTTGGAGATACATGAGGGGGAAGGCAGAAGAGAGGGGTTAAGGGAAAAGGAGAAGCCTGAGATGACTTGCTGGTGTTTTATTTAGTTGTAGATAAGTTAGGGGAACTGCAGATAGTTGAAGTACAGCCACGGAGAGACATCCAAGAGGAATTTGGATGGATCGATCTAGCATATACAAGAGACATCTGAGTTGAAGATACTGATGTGGAAGCCATTAGCATAATGGTGAAACCATGGGAATGGGTGAACACACCCAAAGAAAGAGTGTACAATGGAAAGATGGTCAAAGACAGAACTCTGGAACACGTCAATCGTTAAAGGGTGAGGTGAGCAAGAAAAGCACTCAAATAAAATCAATAAGGAATAATCAGAGAAGCAGGAAAAGAGGCAGGAGAAAGTGATGTTAGGGAAGTCAAGGGAAGAGAAAAGGCTAATAGTGTCAAAAGCTACAGAGACGGTAAGGGAATGGAGAGGCACAAACTGGAGTTAGCGATGGGGTGTGCATGGATGACCTGGCCCTCAGTGTTTGTTTAGCAAGATGAGGGCAGTTGCAGTGTACTGAATGAATTGTAGGTGTAAACGCGGAGACAATGAGCACAAAGTATATTTCAGGAGTGGTAAAGAAGGAATAATTTTTAATACCGGAGGGTCTTGGGGAAAAGAACCAGAAGATGGAAAAAAATATTAAAAGACTAAGATGGTGGAGTAGGACTTAAATGTAGTCAAGAGCTCAGGCAAAAAGATTTCATTAGGTTGGGGACAGAGATGCACTGAGCACCTACCAAAGGATGTAGAAGTGAGTAGGGATCAAGATAATTACTAAGAAAGTGCACTGATGATAGCCTGGGTTTTCTCAGAGAAGTACAGGGACAAGGGCATTTGCTAGCAAATAGTGGAACAGGGCACGGTGGAGGAGGTAGCCAAAGCAGAGGAAGATGGAAAAGGGAGCTAGCCAGAGATTGGACAGAGTGGGATTGTCAAAAGGCATGAAGGACGCCGGAGTGATTTTCACCAGCAGTGTTCGAAAGTCTGGGTAGAGGGGCCAAGAGAGAGAGGGTACAGAGGAGGAACACACAATAGCAGGGAAGCTAGGAAGAGGAGGGGTCTGGTAGGAGAGGAAACATAGCAAGGGTCTGGAAACAAAGGCAGTCTCAAAGGAAGTGACAGACTGCGGGAAGAGGATAAGACAAGAGACGGCAGGCTTGATGAGAGAGCAGGAGGGACTGGGGACTGTGGGATCATAGCCTCCGCCTACTTTCCTGCCTACCTCTCTGAGCTCTTTGAATAAACCCCCGTTTGTCCAGCTATCTGGGAGCCACCTCTTCTTCAAGGATAAATCCCTTACCTAGAATGCTCTCTCTGTCATGTTCAGGAGTCTCACTGAAGATCATTTAGAGGAAGAGCATGGGCCCAGGCAGGAGCTCTGAGCTGGATGGCCTGGGTTTATAACTTGGCTATGCTTTTTATCAGATGAGCAATGTTGTTTTGCAATATAATTGGCTTCAGTATTCTCATTTGTAAAATGGGGATAATAATAATAATCACCTCACAGGGTCAGTATGATGATTGAGACACCACATGTAAAGGATTTAGCAAAGTGCCTTGTATATATAAGGGCTCAACATATGTAAGGTATTATCAGCATGATAACAATATTTGTAAATACTCCTTAAGAAGGTGTGACTATTTCAAAACTGACATGAGATTCCCAAGAGTCCAAAGGGTTGCCTAGTTACAGTTTTATCCTCCACATTAGAAAAAATAATGGAGGATCTAATAATAATGGAATGGCTATCTGGTGTCAAAATTTATCTTAGACTATAAACGTTTGACAATACAATACTTCCCAGGACATTTCTGCCAGTACCTAACCTCTTTTACTCCACCGATGGTTTCTTAGTCATACTGGTACTAGTAAGGTTATTTGGCTATAACAAATGTTATAGCAGATGTTTATGGTCTCATAGGGGGTGGGATCTCTATGAGCATTTAATTCCACAGCAAGATCCCAAATTAGTTCATTATTCTGGAGAGTATAACAGGGTGAAAATTGGCCCACAAGCCTCAATGGGGGAATGAAATGAGCTAGCTATTAGATAACCTCTAATGATGTTTTGGTATACAGTTAAAAGAGAGGATGCTCTAAATAATTCATAGTGGAGAGTAAAATACAATTGTATGAGCCACAGAATTATACTTTCCACCAGACATAATAGATTTTTGATATGGCAAATTTAAATACTACTTTAAAAAATAAGTGTCTAGATTGAAGCAGAATACATTTATCCCCATTCCCAAGGTAGCAGATTGTAAAGATGGTTTTGCTTACAGGAGAAAAATGAATTTGGGGAAATTCCTTGCCTTTACCCTTCCTCCAACATCATCTGACCCAAGCCCCTTCCCTCTCACTAACATCATACTGCTTCTGGGCTCATCACACCACACCATTTGAAGACTCTACCCCAGGTTCAGTCTCTTTCGGTTCTTGGATCTATCTTCCTTCTTTTTTGCATTAATAAATCAGATTCCTTGGGTTTATGCAGCCAGCTGCTTGAATGAAATAAATCTAGTACACATAAAAAGTGAGAACAATTCATAAACTAAGGAGTTAGCTGGGTTTTATGCTTTTCTTATGCCACTCTGCTTTTGGCTGCCCTCCCAGGAGAATTGTGTCTCATAATATAATGGTAATGGAATAAACCTCTAAGATGGAATCAAGGCAGCCCAAGGATGTAAGTTCCATAAGGGCAGAAGGGTCAGGTCAGATGTCTTGCATCATCTGTGCCTACCATAGTGCCTGAGCCATTGGAAGTGCTCAATAAATAAAAATACCAAGAAAAGACTACAACTTTAGAAGAAGTAGAATTAGGTAGAAACTAAAATATTGAGACAGCACTGGAATATCTGAGATAACTGAGGATATGTGAGCCTCTCTGATTGCCCTAAAATCACAGGCAACTAACAGTGAATATGAGGTATGACAATTAAGTTTGAGAATTTGTTGCAATGGTGTTGCTAACCTTTTTTTGATATCAGAGGAACTATTCATTATGAATCTGTACCAACTCGACAAACAGTTAACCAAGTTTACTATTTGGCAGTGCTGAAAAGGCTGCGTGAAAAAGTTAGATGACCTGAACTTTTCACCAACAATTCATGGCTCTTACATCACAAGAATGTACCAGCTCACATGGCACTGTCTGTGAGGGAGTTTTTAGCCAGTAAACAAATGACTGTATTGAAACACCCTCCCTACTCACCTGATCTGGCCACCAATGACTTCTTTCTTTACCCGAAGATAAAGGAAATATTGAAAGGACGACATTTGGATGACATTCAGGACATCAAGGGTAATACGATGACAGCTCTGATGGCTATTCCAGAAAGAGTTCCAAAATTGCTTTGAAGGGTGCAAAATACCTTTGCAAGCTAAGGCACTGGCATCAGTGCATAGCTCCCCTAGGGGAGTACTTCGAAGGTGACCATAGTGATATTCAGCAATGAAGTATGTAGCACTTTTTCTAGGATGAGTTCGTGAAGTTAATTGTCAAACCTCATGTAGAAATCACCAAATTCAATCTACTTCACCATTTTAGACATAATTCTAAGTCACTGCTTTGCTTTCATAAAGTAGCATTACCCCTGGCACTTAAGTAGTTGTCTGAATGTTATTAAGTGACATTTAGAAATCAAGGTAAGATATTTGGAATAAAATACAGTTCTCAACATTTCTCCTGCCTCCTGACTTGTGTTTCTCATGATGAAAATAACTCTTTGAGGTTAGAAACTGACGATATGAGTTAGAAAATGACCACTTTATAGTATGTACATAGAAATCACTGGTTAAAAAAAAACGAATAACTAGAAAGTATTGTCAGAGGCTGCTTAGTTGAAAGGAGGATGAATTTTGGGGACCATTTGTGAAGTGCAACCTTGGATAGTACAAAGCCAATGGGCGGGTTGAAAATAAAACATGGTGGAGAGATACAACAAGACTTGACCCGTGAGTACAGAGCAGAAACCATCTAGTCAAAGATTCGGGGCACAGGCCTTCTCAAAAGTTAACTTTTATCAGTGTTTTACCTTATTAGAGCCACACATAAAGCTGTTCAATTTTAGTTAGTTCTATTTTTTAACAGAAATTTCCCCTTAAAAATAATATTTAGAGGGAAGCAGAACAAAGGGAGTCATTAAATCTAAACAAAATGGCTAAGACAAGAAACTTCACTTTCTGGATCATTTTGCATTCTTCCAGAATTTTTGTTTGTTTGTTTTTTACATTTTAAATAACTTTTTTTCCATTCAGTCTTCATTCATTTATTACAGCTTTTTTGAGATCTATAATCCATCACTTACCATGAAATTACACACTTAAAAAAATTACCCATTTTAAGTATACAACTAAATGGTTCCTATTCATTACCATTAGCCTAAAAAAAAAACCCTGCACCCATTAACAGGTATTACTCATTTTCTCCCTTTCTCTCAGCCCCTGGCAACCACTAACTAATCTACTTTCTGTTTCTATGGATTTGTCTATTCTGCAATTTCTAGTAAATAGAATCATACATTTTGTGTGCTCTTATGTCTGGCTTTTTTTCACTTAGCATTTTTGAGGTTCATCTCTGTTGTAGCATCTATCAGTACTCCATTCCTTTTCACTGTTGAATAATATTCTACTGTATAGATATGCCACATTTTGTTAATCCTTTCATCAGTTGATGGACACTGGGTTCTTTCTACTTTGTGCTATTATGAAAAATGATGCTATGAACATTTGTGGAGAAATCTTTGTGTGGATATATGTTTTCATTTCTTTTGGGTATAAACATAAAAGCAATATTGCTGAGTCATATGATCATATGCTCAACATTTTACATACATATGCTCTATGCTTAACATTTTGAGGAACTACCTGTTTTCCAAAGTTTGCCAGACATTCCCGAAGTAGGAAAAACAAAGTTTTAGTCCAACATGTTCTGTTTGTGAGGGACAGTGAAATAGTTCTTTTTTTTTTCTAATAAATAAATGAGCACACTTAGAAGACCACAACCTCAAAAGATCTAGATTAGTTTACAACCAAACTTTAGATACAACACTGAAACACCTTGGAATTTAGTCATTCCAAAGCCATATTAGTGACAGCAAATGAACCCCCACGGTAAGTCTGCTGAGCTTGGCTTAGTGATCACGTTCTGACCTATTTCTGATGACTTCAGCCCTTACCTGGTATGTTGGCACTTGTACTGAAATTCATTCTCCCATGTTAATGAATGTTGTAACATTGGGGACAGTCAACTTTCCAAAAGTTTTCCCTTTTAGAAGTTTTTATATGACACATCAAAACATTTTTAATTTTAACATTAAAAATTTTATCAGACTTCCCTAAGTTGTGAGGACAGGTATTTAACCTTGCCCACTGTTGTATCCCTTGTGTTTAATTCTTGCCCTTCACCACACGGGTGAGGGAGGCAAAAACATTTGTTGAATTGACATTAAATTGCATTTACCTAAAATTCTAAAAATTAGTTTTGAATTTGCTGTATACAAACTAAAACTAACATTCATTGCAAGTAAAATGCAATATATGAACCCACTGTCTGGGAGTGTGTGTGGATGTGCGTTGACTACCCTTCTGAATGTGCTGTTTAAATGCCTTTACCTAAGAACTACAAGTGATAAGCATTTTGGAAAATACCCAGTGAATATTTTATGTTTCAGCAGGTCTCTTTCTTTAGAAGGTAAACGTAAAGTACTCCTTTTACAACATTCTAAAAGAAATCTACAAAGAAGAGTTAAAAAAGAATACACATTTTTGCAAACAGGTTTCATTCTTCCTGAAAAGGTTTTAAAATCACGTATTTCTGCCCTGGGATTTAGTGGTCCTATGCTAAGCTTAGAAAAGAAAATATATTCCATTTACCTGTCAGAACTATTTGGAATAAAGTCAGTCATCTTCTAAAGCGGCATATCACATACAGTGACAAATGTCAGGGATAGTTTATAAAAACTTCAATACTATCAACATCTGATGGTTACTTTTCACCAAATCCTCATATGGTTTAATTTTTTAGTATGAGATAGAGATGCAATTTTTTTCTAAAATACTAATAATATGAAAACTTCATATTATTATGAAAAGAAACTAAATAAGTCAATAGATTCTTACAATGCATGTACATTTTTTTTCCTAGTTGGTGAGAATACACCGCCTGGTAGATTTATTTGCCAAGACAAAGCAAAATATATTTCAAAGATTAAATTAATATTCTAGGATAACAATCATATTTCTGCTCATGTTTCAAAACAATTTGGCTATCTGTTTTATATTAAGAAAAACCATAGGCAGTGCTTGGTGTAAAATGTTCTGCAATCCTGGTTGAAATTAGCAATTTAAATTTGTTGAATGAGGTTACTGTGTAATATCTAATGCACAAATCACAGAGAGTTGAATACTTGCATAGTTGTTAAAAAAATGTATCAGGAGGCCATAGGTTAACACTAATGAATGCAACTTACATTATGATTATTAAAATATTCAATCTTTGATAATAATTTATTTGTTTTACAAATGCATTGGGGGGTTGAAATTTTTCTATTCATCTGTGACAAACCATGAAATTCAATATTCCTCACCATGACCAATCCATGAAATTTGTCAACTTTGTTCCTGATTTTCACAGGGCCTTCCTCTTAAATGAAATGACCCATTGAACTAAGAGCATAGCAATTTTTTCATCTATGGTAAATCAGCTTAGTTTACTAGGGTTTACTATGGGCTTCAGACCTTGAGCTTGTTATGATTATGAACCATTATAAATATAATCCCAAACTTCTGGCAATTTATCTCACTGTTTTTTCCCCCTTTCTGAAAGAATTCTCCATTTCTAAAATTAGTTTTCAATGGAGGGTTGCCAGAAGAAACAATCTATAAACAATGGGTTGGTTGAAAGTCAAAGAATGGGTGAAAATTATAGGGAAATTGGAATCAAAACTGTTAACTACTCTTAGAATTTCTAACACAAAAGTCTCAAAATTCACTGAAAATCAAGATTTATACAGAGGGTGCCAAAAAATGTATACATATTTTAAGAAAAGAAAACTGTATTAAAATTGAAATACTCAATATATACTGATAACAAAAAATGAATACAAGTCATGTTTGATTTTTGCAATTACAAGAGGTGCTCAAAGTGGTTACCATCAACATCCAGACACTTTTGATTATAGCTAACTACTGTTTGAGCAACGCTGACCCAAGTGTCCACTTGTATACATTTTTTTGGCACCCCAGGTATATTGCTCTTATCAGAATGTTAAAAAAGGAACACTTTACCTAATTAATCCTATGAAACAAAAATATTGTATTTTACTTTTCACTATTTAAGTAATAAGAATATGCAATTATCTAGTTTTTAAAATAAAGTGACTATTTTAAAGGCGGGCTTAAACAAAATTATATTAATGTTTTATTATAAGATCTACTGCAGGGCTGGCCAAGTGGAACGGTTGGTTAAGAGCTGGCTTGGGACACCAGCTCTGAGCAGCAGGGCCCCGGTTTGGATCCCACATGGAGGCCAGTGACACTGCCCTCTACAGCTAAGCCAGTGAACAACAGCTCAACCTGGATCTGGGCTGCCATGAGTCACCAGCAACAGCGTAGGCTGCAGCCCCTGCTGCAGTGGGCTGCCATAAGCTACCATGTGTGGCTGGCAGCCAGCGTGAGCACCTGACAGCCAGTGTGAATTGCCAAGAGCCGCCGTGAGTGGCCGTCCAGAGGCCGGCAACTGATCTACCTCACCGGGAAGAGCGCAATGATAATACCAACATGGGCCAGTGAAGCAACGTCCTCCACAACTAGACTGAAGAACAAAACGACAGCAACTTGTCTGTTCCCCTTCCCCCAATTCCCCAGCACTGTTCCCATCCCCCAATTCCCCAATAAAATCTTTAAAAAAAAAAAAGTCAATATTTGAAAAATGTAATCCCTTATTCCTATTTTCCCTTGCCATTACTAGTTCAGACACTAAAACCTAATACTAAAAATGCAAATCTATTGTAGATTAACTGACATTATTCTTATTAACTGAATCACTAGGTCTTGTCCAGATTTGGGTATATTTTAGAATCATTTTTTTAATTTTAATTTTTTATTAGAGCAAATCATTTTACATAAAATTAAAAACGAAAAAAAAAGAAATTTTAAGAGCAAAATGCCATTAGACGTGATTTAATTTTTCACAGAGTTTCAACATATGAACTAAATAACCAACTCATTAATATAATTTGATTATTTAAACAATTCAAATAGTGAAGCTCCAATGATCCTAAATGTATTGGAGCCTTGTCAACTGAATAGGATTGACCAGAAAACAGTGCTAGGACTAAATTGCTTTAAGGATAAAGAAACCCCACTTGACTAGTGTTACAAAATGGCCCAATTCACAATATCAAAAACACAGTTCAAAAATTTCTACTTACTACTTTACACAATGCAGTAAATAGTATGAAAATAACTTTGTTAAATCACATTATTTTATATATCATAATAACTAAAAAGAGAGTATATTTGATACTTACTGATACAATTCAGTTAATGGTGAAGTCAAAATGACCAACATTGTAAACAGATTATTACAATGGGTATGAATTTTAAAAATTTTATCATCTGTATACTCATGAGGATTCAAAAGTTTTTTTACAGATGTGCAAACTGACCATAACATGTTCTCAGTGCATATTAAAATTGCTGTGACATCAAGTCTATTGGAAAGAAAAAGAAGAAAATTGTGTTAATAAAATTGTTTTTCTACTTGGCATATTCACTATCAACTATATATTTTGTATTACACATATATAAGAATAGAAATATTTGGTTAGCTACCAGAGTTTCAGAAATCAAAGATAGACATAAAGCCTCAAAGACAGGTTTTGAGTTTCCAAGTGTTAGACGACCCATAGTTCATTATCTTTATCTTTAGGGATGGTGAGATCTATAATAGTGAATTGTTTTAGCAGTGTTTTTAAAAAAACATATATACCTATTTTGCATCATCAGGACACCACTAAAGAAGTTCAAGAGACTTTCTTTGAAATTACATTCAGCAAAAGAAAAGCCAGATTAAAAGAAAAATTGCTATTATGCACATATATTGGGTTGTAGGAAAAGTCATGACGTATTTTTCTATGTTTTTCATTGCAAAAATGCGTCATGACGTTTCCGACAACCCAATATATGATAGGTAAAAATCTGATAGCAGAACAATTCTCCTCATTCAAGTACAAGCTGTCAAAAGAAAGTTACAGGGTTGGATCACATGTTCTCCCAGCAAGTGGGAGACAAGACAAAGTGGACCTAAGCACTAATGTAGAAGCCTATAGTTTCAGAAATTTCTAATATTAAATAAATTTTTAGAAAATATGCTATATTATTTATCTTATTCATAAATGCATTTCTTTGTTTCTACCTTTACTGAGTTTTAATAGGAACCCAAAGATCTATTTGAAAATTACTTAGGTATATGACTAAATTTTACAGCCTTCAGTTAATTCCCTCTTTTTTTTTTCTTTTAGAGTCATTGTTGAAGAAATAGAAGATGAAAATTTTGAAGTTATATGAAGAAAAATAAGTTCAAATCTTGTAAAATGATAATTTGGCTTCATATTTGTTACACATACAATAAATTAATACATATATTAATAATACATAACACATATTATATATAAACCATGTATATGGTTTTGGTTATTTGACCGCTGGAGGCTACTGGAATACTGAAAGCAACAATAATCACCTTTAGGAAGGTTTAATTGTAGTTTGCATCCACTCACTCTAATCGCTAATTAAACAATTACAAATCCAAGATATATGTATACACACACACACAATCTGATTTCCACATTAATGGTGGTTTAGGAATAAACATTCAAATAAAAAATATTTCACTTAGAAAAAAGTAGAAGAAATAACTCTAGCTTTGCACGGCATTTTTATGTAACCAGGCAGAAAATAAAAACCAAAAGTCTCTATAGTACGGTTATTTAATTAAATATACTACCTATTTCATGAGCTAATAGTAAATCTGATTTCACAGACATCTCATAATGACTTGCCACCTCATAGTCAAAAGTGATTTACGCTACATAAGGAAAAGAATGGAGGTATTCTTTGCTCTCAAAAGGAATTTTCCATCTATTCTTCAGTGTTCAGTTAAAAAAAAATGCTTGGTCAGTAATTCAAAACAGCCTGTGTAAAATACCATATTTATGAAACACTGTAGCAGGACCTAAATGCCCTTCAAATGCAGCATGCTTTATAAGAACACGATCAGGAAATGATTCCTACTGCCAAGGGGGGATAAAAAAGGCCCCTGAGGTCTGTAGGTTCCTCCTAAAATATATCTGTATACGCCTATATATTTAAAAGACAGGTCTTAATCACATTAGTCAGAATATTTAGAAAATGAAGGCTTGTCTTCAAGTACTCCATTGTTGTCATGTAAGCACATTTCTGTAATATTCATTACCTAGGTAATTCATGGAATTGGACAATAATTCAGTCTTTAATTTAATATTCAGTGATATTGCTCCTCATTTCCTCTGATTTCACATTTTGTTGAACTGGCTTTTAGTGATACATAATGAAAAGAAAGAAAGAAAATAAAGGAAAAGAGGAAAGAAGTCATTAGAATAATATTAAGGAGAAAAATGACTAGACAAAGAAGTTTCCTTAATGAAGATTAACTCTAGTATTTAAAGGCTTTAAATAAAAATAAAAATAAAATAAAAAACTAAAATCCCCTGGTTGCTTAAAATCTCAAAGTCAAATTGACTACTCTATCACAACACTGCTTTTTTCTCCATTTCAGGACCTGCATTTTCTCTATCTTATTTGTTAATCTTTGTGTGTGTGTGTGTGTGTGTGTGTGTGTGCACATCCTAGATTGTAATACATCTTGAATCATTTTTTTAGAAACAAGTGGGTTTCTATATGTGATTTTAAGAAGAAAAATGAGCAAAGTTATTTGATTCAAGTTCCATATTTCCATTTAAATATCTCAAGAAAGTTGAACACAATTTCCTTTCAGATGTTAGAAACATGTTAAATATAAAATGAGTTAGGTCATGAGATTCAGAGTTACATTCTGCTTTATACCAAATGGTGAAAAAAAATTATTGAAAACCAATAGTTTTCACATCAATTACCTTATCTGTGGAGTTCTTTTATAACTTGGATGGGCCCGAGCATACCTGCAGGCCAGCAGACCCAAAGATTTTTCCAGAACTTCTGTTAGAATCTCCTGGGCTAACTTAGGGGGCAGAATGGTCCAGAGATCGTGATGAAGGGCCCAGAAGAAATAATGCCACATCTGGAGTGAGAAGGAGCATCTCTCCCCCTGGCAAAACCACCACACATTAAACAAAAGAATTGCATCTTCCAAAATGTCTGTTTGCTTCCTATGAACCTAATTAGTTCAGGCTGAAAGGAAATAGCTGGCGAGTTTGACACACTAAATGACCAAGAAAGATTTTTGACAAGATGTAAAACATCCTTACTGACAAAGGAACATATGTTTCATTTCAATGATGAGATAAGATATTCTAATGCAAATCCAGACGGCAAGAATTTCACCTAGCGCATCCTTGATTTACCTACTCCTGGCCTACAGCTTCAAATGTACTTTTAAACAGCCAGCTTTATCACTGCTAGACAAGTCATGCTAGTTTAAGATAATGGGCTGATTCTTCTAAAATTAAAATTTAATTATTTAAATTAAATATTATATTTTTCTGAGGCTATTAGCATCACTGAGATAATGTTACAAATGTTTCAGATTTCACATTATAATAATGACAGGAGCAAAAATTAACTTACATACTGTATACTTATCAATATGTATGAAACCAAGAGGGATGGGTAATTATTGAAGGTTATTATATTAGCCTATTTTATCCATGGTGCTTTAATAACAATACTAGAAACAGATACTACAATAGTCTGATTTCACAAGATTTGTGTAAAGCCTAGGCAGATGTTATGATTATTTTTTAGTCTTTTCACAGCATTTCATACTTCCAAGGGGCCAGATTCTCATTCCTTTCCTTCTCCTTAGAGATCTCTTTCCCTGACCACAGAGAGAGACCCAACAGCGGCCAAGGCCAAGGGGAACAGACAAAAATAACAAGGTAGCCTCAAGTAATCAAGCATTAATTAGTTAACGTGCTCTCAGGGAGGAGGTATGCTAGTAGTCTACTTTAAACCAGATCAAAACATTATTTAAAATAGAAAGAATAGAATGCATTTTTCAAATATTATCTTGATTGTTACTATATCAAAAGATAAACGAGTAAAACTTTACTTTTTATCTCTAAGTAATACTCTTTGAGTTAAAATTTCTGCTTTGCCCACTACTTAGATTTCTTCAACAAATGTCATCTAAAAAAAAAATCTCTTATACCATAGGTAGATAGTTTCTTATGCATATGCCTCTATTAGTGTTTTTCTTACATGTTACTCTTCTGGTAATTTCTTTGATTACGAAAAACTTTTGTATCCACTGTATAATAATAATTTATATTCATTATCAATTGACTTTCAAATGGAGTCTATAAATGAGTAGAATTGTATCTTTGGGTGGAAAATGTGGGCCTCAAAATTTCAGACTCAAGTGCAAACTGGCGGGGACTTTGACCACAGGCTTCTGACTTTCTGACTAGATGTTTATCAAAACTATTTAAGAAAAAAGTCACAAAATTAATGCAGAAGTAGCAAAATTATAGTTTATGTTTTCTTTGTTGTGTGTTCTGTGATAAAGAATCGTTTTTAAAATTTCCTAAAGTAAGAAAGGCATTTTAAAGCTCAATTTTAATATACTTTTGGTGTTTATGTTAATTAAAGCAAAAGTGATGTAATGATTAATATGAAAAATTTACACTAACTTTTCCCATGGCAATAGATAGGTGTTTATAATAACGTGGCTTGATATCATTTCTCATAGTTTTTAAAATATTTTTTAAAAATCATCAATAGCTACCATTAAGCAATAAATGAGAAGATAAAAATAACTTTAGGCACACAGATTTCTTCTCCTAAAAGTGAAAAATACTTATTTTTAAGATATAAATTTCATGTTTGTATTCCAAAGTGGTCATGAGTCTCATAATTCTCTTCAAAATGTGTATAACTTCAATGTATGCAAGGGTTTTCATTAAACTAAATGTGATTCATTTATTTTTCTGATCAGTTTTTCTATTTGTTGACATTTCAAAATTATTCTGCTAGTAAACATCTGTTATTTTCGTAGGCCCACTATAATGTAAACAGATGTGGGCTTTTATTTAGATTATATATCAGGAAACAAGCAGCTGGGCTTTATTATATAAGCCACTCAATATTATCTTTGAACAGACAATTCTTTATTCTTTGACTGTTGGAAAACACAAGTTGCTAAAATTGAACAGATGTCAACTATACTAAATGCTTAATTTTAAACATGTAATCTGAACACCCACTGTGCCATCTGACCAGCACCTCATCAGAGAGATACCAAACTCTTTGACTTGCTCAACCTGACAGTTTAGAAAATAGAAATGATGTAACTAGGGCTCACTTGATATCACAAAACATGAGCAAATATTGCTCCATATCTTGTAAATTCTTTCACTGTTTCTTTACTACACTCTGCACATGGCAACAGCTTCCCCTGAGATCTCTATCTTACCCTTCGCCTCCATTTAAGCAGATTTCATCTCCTTTTCTCTCAAAACAGCCCTGCCCAAAAGCCAGTCCTGTTTCACAAATCAATTGGAATAATGGGGAGAGAAGGAAAAAGGGGGCAGTAAACGGGCTAAAACCATGTCAGGTACTCCAGTTGTCAAAACAGTTTAAAATCTGTGCTATTTTTAGAAGGTTCTTATTTTTGGTAAATAGAAAAGCAGTATCACTTTATTTTTCTGAGCATAAATAACAACCACTAACTCTGCAATTAAATTGTAACTACTGACCATGTAAGTATATGGAAGCTACAGTACCATGTAATCACAGGGTAACTATCTTGTTATTTCTGTCTTTGAAGCTAAAGCATTGTCATAAGATCTAAGAGCTACATGTTACATGGTAATTTGTTTTCTTTTCTAAATACTTGGTAACTTCAATAACAGGTTCTCAATACATCTACTTATTATTTATACTGTACAACTCTTCTAGTTCCCATTTTGCATGAGAAGAAACATAATACCTCTGTGTTGGACATATGGTGAGATGATACCTGTTTTTCAATGAAAACATCTTATAAAATTGCTCATTAGTACACTGACATACTGAAATACTTTGAAACATGAGATGGATTCATTTTCAACCTCTCTGTTTACCTCAAGGCAAATAGGGAAGCTGTGATGCTGCCAGGAGAGGGAAAGACCAATACTTTCATCCTTATCTCAGGCTACCAGCTGTACCATACCACTTTCTCGTTTTCATTCTACCCACTGCTGTTTGAAGTATGTCAGGTTTGGAAAACTCCGTATGGATGCTCTTGCAAAAAAGAAAAAGTATCTGGGAAGGGCCTCTAAAGGAGAGATGAAATGACCTTAGAAAAAGTGGAAAGTCCTTTAAAAGAGCTTCTTATTAGCTGCTCTTCTCCGTTGTGGCAATATTTATTATGATAATAACTCCAGCACAAATGGAGCCATAGGAACCTTTAGTGTCAGGGAGGTGACAAGAGTGACTCCATTGAATAAAACTCCACTCTGTTTTTTTCAATTCTCCATAGTGATTAGGACAATCAAGAAAAACAAAAGTCAGAAGCTTCAATCCAGAGGAAAGGGTACATGAGAAGAGCTAATGAAACTGGGCTTGACTGATGAATCTTTTTGAAAACCCAGATAATCTTTTATTAAGATATTATAAATGTTTCACCCTGTCCTGAAATCAACTTCAAGGAATTACATATATTGTAGCTTATGTATAATCATTGGGACTCAGGGTAAGGAAAACTAAGGAAGGCTAATGACTAATAATTTTAATTGATTCTGGGTTTGGTTGTACTGGTAATCATTAGGCTTTAATTCAATACAAATTTGGGATTTCAAAACATGGGCTAAATGAAAATAGGTAAGCTACAAATGATTGGATGAGTCTTAAAGCACACCCATAACAGCATATAATGAGAAGAAAAAAAATAAGTATAAAGAATGGAGCTGCTTAATAAAACATATTTATCAAACACAGATGGACATGCATACCAAGAAAACAAATGCAAGGATACCTATAACTGGTCCCATTGGAAAAAACACAAGGTTGCAGCATTTTGGCATTGTTATCTCCTTGAGTTTTCATTGTATCCCATTATATTCCAACTTATTATAAAGCACTGAAACACTGCAGCTCAAATGAAGTTATTTTTACTTTTAAGCATAAGGAGAGTTCTGATGTCTAATTATTTCAGGTTTTTACAAACAGTGTTTTTCCTAAGTACAAATTCAATATTTTAAAAATATTATCCTAACAGCCTAAGTGTGTTAGTAATGCCAAGCTCATGTTTCTAATTAGCCAGAAAGCAGGTAGGCAGTAAAACATATTTGTGTAAAAAGGAGGGATAGTAAACTTAACTTCACACCTCATAAAAAGCTTTGTAGTCGTTCCAGTGGTGGCTCTCAGCATCCTGTAAAATGCTTGTAGCACAAACTCTGACGCAGTAGTCCGTAACCTGAAACTGTAGCGTGTTGATGAATTCCTGATATCGTTGGACAGGCACCAGAAATATGGGTCTGCTCAGAGGGAATGATCAAAGAGACAGAGATTTAAGGCCTGTGCAGTAGGAGGTAACAATCTCCAGTACTACAAATGGTTTTGATTATTAGATATCAATCATTCATTTCCTCCTAGTACTGAAGTCTACATCCACATTCACTTTCCAAAAAGCAAAAAAAAAAAAAAAAAAAAAGCTGGTCTTTGTTTTGTGAGTCCTTTGAAAACGTACATCTGCTGTTCCACAAATATGCACGTCAACTTGAGACAAACTGCATTGTCAATACATCATTCAAAAATAAAAGTATTCTTTGTAAGCCTATTATTAGAGATCAGTGCATTATTTAGGCATTAGGTTATCGTTATTATAGAGAAAACATGCATTTGTCAGAACCAACTTTTATAAAGCTATCACACGTCCCACAAACACACTTTTTATTTTAAAAATTGTAATTTTGTAGATGTCAATTATCTCATAAACTGTTTTAAAATATTCTACAGAAATAAAGTGATTTCTGGCAGATTTAGTTTATAAATTCAAGTATGAATCACAACATCTGACTACTTATGAGAATTAAAGAAATATCATAGTTATATCCTACACCAAGCCAAATTTAGTTTACATTTATCTTTAGCTATTAACATTATTCTTTCTCTCATAAGTAAGGAACTGCAAAGGCTGAATAAGTAATACAGAATAGAATCTTGGGCTCACACTGGACTGTCAAGTTCACATGTCCCCTTTGCAAGGGGCCATGCTATCTTCTCGAGAGTACAAGGGTAGCCGGAAAGACCATGTGATAATAGCTGTGGTCATTTTCATTTTCTATACAGAAAACACAGCATCTATTTAGACTGCTAATACATGAGAATTAAAATGCTTCCTCCTCAAATATTAAGGCTAGTTTATTGCTAAATTGATGTTCTGAAATATATTTACATTGGCCAATAGAATATATTGAAACGCATTTATTTTGTGTCAGCTCCTAACATCTTGTTGGCTTAGAAACAAGAGAGAGGTGCATATTTCACAACATTGTACACATGGAACAAAAAGAAGTTTATTTTTCTTTTTTCAGTGTAGTCAGTACAGTGTCTTTACAAAATGGAAAGGGTTTGCTCTGGTCACGTCATAAGAGCATTCAGAAAATTTGCTCCAGATTAGAATATGGAAAATGCCTGGGTCTTTTGAGTGAGCCTTTAGAGAAAATAGATATCTTTCTTACTATCTGTGTATCCGATTTAATATATCCCATGCTCCACCTTTTTGACATTTCCTAGTCAAGACAAATCAAAATAATTCACCATGTTAATTATTATTTTCTTCTCAAATATTATCATAAAAATTTCACTCTTGTGATATCCAAATATTACATGTCACTTTCAGCATGGCCATCAACTTAACTTAAATGACACTCACTTCTTAGTATTTTCTTTCATCAAATTATCGTATTGCATAAAATGCTGGAAGACATATACTGCCGTGGAGAGCAGGGTGTGTAAGTTTTTCAGGGGTGCTTTGGAAGGAACCTCCTTGCCTCTCTCTTGCAGTCTCTCCAGGACAGCTGTTGCCACTTTACAACAGGCCTCCGCAAAGTTTGCTCTAATTTCCTGAAAAGAATCATCTCTGCATGCCAGAGCCAGTGGAAGCATTGTGTCAAGTTTTTCCATGATGTCAGAACAAAACTAGGGAGAAATAAATGTAGCATTGAGTTATTTGTACTCTGACAGCACCATGTAATTTATGTACAGGGGAGCCAAATTCCTAAATAATGAATTTGGCATCAAACAAAAATCTAATGACACAACTTTATAGTAATCGATTTCTCAGTTGTAGAAAGTTAAGTGTTTTATGTCAAATAAGGAAATACCAAAATGATGCTTCTCTCTATATAACCTTCAAACTTTATGTTTACCAGACAGACATTATGAAAAACTGATGAAATTGCTTCACATGACAATACTTTTATTTGTAGTTAGAACTCAGAAAATATGTATACTTGATAGTAACATGATTGCATTATTTTTTAATTTATTTTAATTTTCTTTTGCTAAATTTGCATAAAAGGTTTCTTTTATTATCATCACATATAAATAAGGTTATATCAGTTTAACTTAATCTAGAAGCAAAAACAATCTCAGGTAGCATCTTCTTACTGGTAAGAAGTCAGCAAGTTTTAGAAGTAATATGCCTAGCTTTTCACTAGTTATTATGAATCTACTCCTTCTTAATGGCAGAGGAGGTACGGTGGATGGGAAGGTGAAACTGCCTCCATTTCAGATTAGCCGTGTTCCTGGCGAATGTTCTAGAGCCTCAGGGTGGCAGTAGCAGAACAGGAGGCCATCTTTAAGAAATCTCTTAAAAAATATATCAATCGTAAGTTTCTGAGCTCATTGTGGACTTAATACTGAGTATCTATTTGCATTATTACTCCTATTTTCTCAGTATGTTCTGTGACTCTCAAAGCACATGTAAAGATGTAAACCTGATGCTAATGAAATGGAATGTTCATTAACGGGTAAAAAAAGATTTAAAGGTTGCCCAAACCAATAAAGGACAGTAACTCCTCCAACCTCCTAAATTTCTGCTGTAGTCATTCAAGGAATGACTCAAACAAGCAGTTTTCCGAGCTCCTCATGAAATCACAGCAGTCCCCTTTTTAGTTGCCTAATTCTCATAGAACAACATGGTGGTAGCAGGTTTAAGTACTTTTTGTTGGCAGTGGCCCATGATACCAGAGAAGAAAACTGGTGTTGGGTCAAGTAGTAAATATTTGCCAAGAGGCTCAACCATTTTTCTACAGGTTTCCTTTATAATGACTTATATTTTTTAAAAAATCATTATGGCAGTCTACATTTTGAAAGGATTTCATTTGATTCTTGCCTTTGCAATTTTCTTTGGTTGGTCCTCCTCAGGAACCACATGGCTCTCTTGCCAAACTTGTTGGACATTTACAAGGTTTATAGCATAGGTCACAGCTGAAGACCTGTCATCCTGTTCCTGTTGGAGAATGTTTATAGAAAAATCTTCAATTGCTGTTGTTACACAATGTGCCATGGGAAGAGACACTTCTTTAAATGCATTTCTCCAGCCAAAATCTAGTGAAGTAGCCTGAAACATAAATTTATATGAGGTTATATTAATCTTAATTCACCAAGTGTTTCTATTGTTATAGATATAAAATTATTGCTTTTATTCAGCATGTTGAATATAGGTATTCTTTGATAAAATGTAAAGAAAGCCATTCTTACAACCTGAAAAATATTACCCAATGAATAAAGCAATATACAAAAACATGTGCATTCTTTACACACAGTAATATACTGACATTTCATTTTAATTCATCAGTGGGTTTAATCAAAAACTTTTTTCAAAATTTAATCTCTTAAATATAGTTCAATAAAACCATCTTTATGAGAGCTGAAAGTTATACTTACTATTTATCACATAAAACAAACTTTAAATTCAATATATTTAATAAAGTCTAAATTAGATTTTATAGTCTTTTTTATAGTTTATTGTTAACAAGCATTGCAACATGACAGTGTTTAATATTCAATCTTTATTTCTTTTTCACTATCAGAAACCCAGAGAAGCCAAAAAAATAGCAATAAAAAATATATTTCTCAGAGAAAATACAAAACTACACCCTTCTAGATTTTTACTTTAGAATTTTATTTAGTTTCTCCACTCACAAAGTGGTAAGTGGCACTACTTTTGTTCCAGGAAATGAAAAATTAAAATGATCCACATTACTCTGTGTGGGTGGAGTGGGAAGGTTGGGGTGAAGGCTGGTATTATTTGTTTTCTTTCGGTCTTTGTCTCATATGGCAATATATTTATGAATGCATATTTCCCCAAAATCCTCTAATGTTGTCTAACGCACTAAAAACATTATGGTTAGTAGGTTGAACCTATTCTTAGAATTAAACTTTCCCTGTTTTAATGTAATCTTGTTTACAGTAATAATTTACCTACTCCAACTTCAGAAGACCTTAGGCTCAATATCCCTGCCTAAATTACTAATTTTTCTGGATCTCAGGTTTTTTGTTAGACAAATAAAAGAGCTGAATTAAATGATTTCTGTGGTCTCTTTCAGTCTAAAATTACTGAGATTATGATCATTAGCTTCATTTTCTTGCATACACATCCCACTCAGCATTAATTTCATGCTTTTTGTATATAATGTATAAAGTAATAAAGGTGATTCTTCTACAAGAACTATAAAATTCTATGGTTCCATGATTCTATAGTTGGAAAAAGTGGCTCTCATACTTAACTATGCTTATAATTGAGTTGTAATTGAACTTTCCAAAGTTTATTTGGACCTTTAACATCAAAGGGCCTGAAAACACATCTCTCATCTTATTTTTACATAAGATTATTCATTATGTGAATCTACACAGCTTATATAATCTCCTTTCTTATAAGTGAAACTTTGGAAGTGTCATGGGTATAGTCCCTGTGCCATAACAGTATTTCCTTGGGGCACATTATGACAGAAATATAAAAAGGAAACCACCTCCATGAAAATTAAAAACAACAACAAAAATCTGCTTTTGTTTAACCCCACCAGGGCATGTCTATTCATTAAAATCATTCATTCACTCATTCATTAATTCATCCAAGGAAATATATTCTGGTGAAAATTGCTGGTATTCACCATGGCTGCAGTGAAAATTTGTGTGTGTGTGTGCAATAATAATTACTTCGGCCCATGGTAATTTACATGTGATTATAATACCTTGGCCCAACTGAAGTCTCTTCAAAATATAGAAAATCAGGCACATTAATAGCTGTGCTTAAAAAGATAACTGAAAGCCTTTACTACTCAAATGTCCTCCTAGAAGTCAATTTGTTGTCATGAAATATTGTTTGCTCCCTTCTACTCTTCCCTTCTGATGTTTAGCACCAAAAATGTTCCAGTTAGATTACAGAACATTTACTAGTTGATCCAAGAAAAGGAAATAATGTGGCTTTCTATTCTGTGCACAAAGTAAATACCTGTTGAATCCCTTTCTTCCATTACCTAACACTAATTTTTTAATACCTACTCTGATTTTTAGTTAAAGCATAATGTATAACTTTCCTGATTATTTTCCTTGCATTCTAACTCAAAACTGTTAAAACTCTATGTTCTTTTGTCATTTTAAATGTTTAACTACTGTATATATTAGTCAAGAGCCATTCAGAAAGCAGAAACCACTCTAGACATTTCAAAATGAGAAATTTTAATGTGGGTTACTAAGGTGATGAAAGATTGAGGAGTCAAAGATGAGTTGTGAAGCAAGACAGATATTAATGCAGCAGGAAGCCACTACTACTCCTAGGGCTAGAGGAAGAAAGAAAGGGTTCAGAGGACTATTCCTAGGAGTCTAGCTCCTGGGGCCACCAGTCAAAGCTAAAGGTAAGGCAGAATTGCCAGATGGAATTGAAACCTTGGAGAGAAAACTGTGTGGTGGGAGCAGGGCCCATGGAGGAGAGGAAGGAGTCACAGGTACTATTAGAGATGTTCCCTAAAACAGAGAGAGGGGAAGGCATACTATGGTTTTTCTCCAACATCCACCCTCCTGGTCTTCCATCAATGCCTTTCATTGGCCAAACCTTCCCAGAAGCCTGGAAGGTGTCATTCTCTATAACATATTAAATAGAACAGATCAGGGGAAGAGTGGTAATAGGTCTGAGTACAAACAAAACACAGAGGCCACTTAAAACTATTCTTTTCTTTTTCCTTTCCTTTTTAATCTCCATTTCCACCCTTTTCAACAATTATCTACACAAATTCTTAAAGTGTAGACCCTGAGCTGGGATGAGAACAAAGTCCTCTCTTTCCATTCAAGAGAACAGTGTCTCCACTAAATTCAATTTTTGTCAAAACTTATAAGCCAATTTTCAACCAAGAATAATTTTTTAGTGTCAAAGGATAAAACTCAAGACATTTTTGATTCATAATAAATTCACAGACATATGATGCTATTATATATGAATAAAGAAAACCCACTCTTTCTTTCCTCACTTACCTCTTTTACTGGTAGCAGTTGTTCTGAAGGGACACTGGTTTCATTTGTTCTATGTTTCTCTATTACAGCTGCTCTATTGGATATGTCCAAAATTCCTATGCAATAGAAAAGAAAGCAAACAAAAAAAGGAAACAAACACACAAACATACATTAAGACACACCATAGTAGGCATAATTAATAGACTGTTAAAATTAATTCTGTAGAAAAGCTCTATCAAAAGTATATACATACACACATACATATCAAGATGCAGAAAATATAGTCAACAAGATGTAGGGTGATGTCACCATTACAATAATGATAGTATCAAAATATATAGAGTCCTTTTTTATGAAATTTATTTGATATTTATATTCATATTTGATGTACATACTTATATCATCTGTAAAATATAGATTCTTCTGTCATTAATTCATTTTCATGGTGATAATGTAGGGTAAGTTAAGAGTAGAAAGTAAATATTAATTTCCTTGTTCATGTAAAAATTTAAATTCTAAAGTATTGCATTTAAAAATTGGTGGTGTTCCTTAGCACTTTAATACTTCTTTTCTTGAAACAGGAAGAACAAAATGGATAAACATCAGCATATTAGGAAAAATTACACTCTTAATAAGTATATCAATAATTCATTGGAAAAACACAAACACTTGGACAGATAAGAAGTAATCTCTATCTCTTAAAATGAAAATATTTTCTCAAGTTTTATTGTTTAGAATTAAGAAACTCTTTTCATAGAAAAAAAAAAACCTACAAAAATGTAATGAACAAATATGCCAGAAAAAAATCTTTCCACTTTTCCATTAAAATTCTGTTAATTATATTTTAATTTGATATGAATGAGTTAGTATTTAATTTGCTTTTTTGCTTAGACTTGATATATGATGATGAATTATAACTATTATGTAGCTTAAAAAAAAATAAGACCTTAAGCGTCAGTTTCTTCAAATGTCCTGGGTAAATAAATTTCAAAATCTTACTGATTCTTCTCATTAGGGCTTCTGACCGATATAGTCATCTAGAAGATGTGTGGTTTTTGCTTTATGTTTTTTTTTTTCTAAATATGGTTGATGAGCTTAATTGTAAATGATTCCTAAATAATAGTTTCACAGAAACATTTTTTAGAGAGGTAAATATTCTATTTGGTAAGGGATATCAATGTCCTTTTGGGAAATTTTATCAAAGTTTATATATTCTGAAGAAAAGTTTTCCTCAATCCTAGTGTTTCTTAATCATTTTGGATTTGTAAACACTTCTGAAAACATGATTCAAGTCACAGAACACTCCCTCCAAAATGCACAATATGACTCAATGCTAAGTGCACACACATACACACACACTCAAACATACTATTGAGGATTCCCAGGCCCTCTTGTAAAGTGCATTCATGAACCTCAAGGGCCCATGGACTGCAGTTTAGTAATCCTGCTTCATTTCTCAACACACATCACAATTCAGAGAAGGTTTTAGATCAATGTTATACCATTTAACCTAAAATGCTTTCTTTATGGCTTGCATTTTATTATGTCTTTTTAAGAAGATGGTATTATAAATAAGGATCAATTCTAACATTGAAAAAGAAATCCAGATTAATGAAAGGTTTTTAAATAAAGAATAGGAAACTATAAAGCTACTAAAAGAAAATATGGAATATTTTTTTCAGAAGACCTGTGTAGAAAAGACTTCAGAAGGACACAACTTGGAGAAGCCGTAAAACAATTCTGCATAATAAAAATACCATGAGCAGTCAAAATAGACATGACAAACTGACTTGGAACTCTCAAAATGTCCATATCTTCTTCTTTTTTTTTTTTAATGAATAGACTTTGGTTTTTACAGCAATTTTAGGTTTATAGAAAAATTAAGCAAAATAATGCTGAGTTTCCATATACTCTCCTCCTGCCCTCTGCTTCGCCTATTGCTAATATCTTGCATTGGTGTGGTATATTTGCTACAACTGATGAACCAATATTGATAGGCTATTATAAACTAAAGTCCATAGTTTACATTAGGGTTTATTCTTTGTGTTGTGCCATTCGGTGGGTTTTGTCAAATGCATAATATCATGTATCCATCTTAACTATATTGTAGAGAATAATTTCACTGCCCTAAAAATCTTCTGTGCTCCACCTATTCACCTCTCTTACCCTTTTCACTCCCGCTGAAAGCCTCTGATCTTTTTACTGTCTCTATACTTTTGCTTTTTCCAGAAGGTCACATAGCCTGTAGCCTTTTCAGATTGGCTTCTTTCTCACAGCAATACGCATTTAAGTTTCTTCCATGTTTTTTTCATGGCTTTATATCTCTCTTTCTCTTTTTTTTAAAAATCACTGAATAACACTCCATTGGATTGATGTACCACAGTTTATCGATTTACCTAGGGAAGGATATCTTGGCTGCTTCCAAGTTTTGGCAATTATGAATAAAGCTGCTACAAATATTCGTGTGCAGGTTTTTGTGTGGACATAGATTTCAAATTATTTGTGGAAACACCTGGGAGCATGATTACTGGATCATGTAAGACAATGTTGAGCTTTGTAAGATACACCAAATTGTCTCCCAAAGAGGCTATACTATATTACATTCCTATCAGCAATGAATGAGAGTTCCTGTTGCTTCACATCCATGCCAGAACTGGTATTGTGTTTCAAATTTTAGCCATTTTAATTGGTGTGTAGTGCTATCTTCTTGTTTTAATATGCATTTCCCTGATGACATATGATGTTGCACATCTTTTCATATGTTTATTTGCCATCTGTATAACTTCTCTGGTGAAGTGTCTGTTCAGATCCTTCGCTCATTTTTTAATTGAGTTTTTATTGTTGAATTTTAAGAGTTATTTGTATATTTTGGATACAATTCTTTTATAAGATACGTGCTTTGCAAATATTTTTCTCAGTCTGTGTCTAATCTTTTCATCCTCTTAATGACTATACCTCTTTACTTGGCAAGTCCACTTTAGAAATGTACTGCCCATATATACACATGCACAGGATTATATTATAAAGGGTTGGTAACCCTGAATCTAGACAAATAAGATATATCTCATGGTTTTAAACAATTGCGGCATTTTAATATTTGTTTGGAATTCAAAATGGTCAATTTCAGAATTTGACATTTCCAAACTTTATGAGTTCTGTGAACATCTGACGAATTATTTCACCTATTTAAAATATATTGAAAATTCTATCCACTTACTAGCATTGTCCAGAGGAGGTAGCCCATTTTGGGCTCATGCCTCTCAAACATAGGTTATTTGCCTGCAGTCAACTCTGGTTTCTTTAAGAGCATGCCCAGATTAAGAACCTCAGTAGAGTGCAGAGTCACAGGAATACTAGCTGCTAAACAGCCTGTCGCTACCGAGTCTGCTGTGGTTCATTTGCACTTCTGGTTAGTTTCCACAGTGTCGCTTTCTTTCATAGAGAGTGGAGGTTGGCAGTACTTCCCTGTGACATCCACTTTCACACCCAAATTGGTCTTCGTAGGCTCCCATTGTGTGCACTACAAAGCAACTTGCCTTGTTGGCAGCTCTAAGTGGGAACTACAAGTCTTTCTTTTCTTCACTGTTCTTTTCTGGCTCACAAGCAACCTCCCACCAAAAGCTGAATCTGTAGAAGAGACGACATCCAAGAGATAATACTATGAAAAGGTATGAAGAGAAGCCCAGGTGGCCACCTTGCAAATTTCCAATGTGGAAGCCTTCGACCTCTCTGCCCAAGAAACAGTGAAAGTCCTAGTGTAATGAGCTTTACAAACCCTAGGAGCCTCTTTACCTTAACTACATACGCCTCCCTAATACAGTCCCTTAACCATCTAGCTAAGGAACTCTTAGAAGCCATTTGACCCCTCTTAAGACCCCCTAAGAGTACAAACAATCTTTCAGAAGATCTGAAATCTTTGATTCTTCTGAGACAAACCCTAAGTGTTCTTCTTACATACAATTGAAGCAGCCATTGCTCTTTGTCATTGCTGGGGCTAAAGAAAAATGAGGGCCAAGGAACCTCCTGGCTTAGATGAATCTCAGATGCCACCTTTGGAAAATTTGAGGAACTGCCCGAGAGAACAACTTTATTCTGAAGGAGCATTAGAAGTGCCCCACAAATCGAACCCAAGGCCACTCCATAAGATATAATCACCTAAAAGAAATACAGTAAGGCACCATAACAGTCAAATAACGTTCTATCATGTTTTTGAAATGACCAAAACAGAACACCACCAAATCATGGCCCCCCAAAAGCAAAACATATAATGACTAAATACCTTTTCTTTCTTAAAAAATATTTCTGTGTCTCTATAAGATCTATAGAGATTTCAAATTATATTCAGATTACTAAGAACACTGACAATTTGACTAACTCAACAGTATAGTAGGAAACATCAAAGTAAAAAGTAAGTTATTTGGAAGTCATCTTTATATTTTCTTTATGTGATGTTAAGCACCTGGATATTTTTAAAATATCTGAACAATGAAAACAAAACAAAAAAACTTTACCTTTCATCACATTGTTTTGGTTACATAGACATAGTAGGCAACTCTTTCCAAGATTTTTATTAGCAAAATATGCTCCAATCAAAAGAAACACACTGGATTCCAAATGACTTGATCTTTCCCCATCTCCCCGCCTCCCGTCCTCTCCCACACAAGATTTCTAAGCAAGAGTGACTATCAGGATAACCTAAGATACATTTGGTTTCTTTAATCATCTGTTACAAGGAATCTTTTCCTTCCTAATTTAAGAAACCAAGTCTTTTGATAAGAATCGACTAACTTGGCTACACAAATAAAACATTTAAGATTTTTCTTCATAATTTCCCTCAAGATTATTCTTTTCAGGGACCCATTTATATAAAGTTACATCAGATTAAATCAATCTTGGCTTTGTTACAAAAAATACATATATGAATTGCAACAAAAAGGAAGACATATACCACAAGGAGATGTTCTAGTACACTTAAGCATTTCTTATACCTGTCCTCCAAAAGTCCTTTCAGACTGTGTTCAATAATCCACAAATATGTTTCTATAACACACTATTATTGTGATAGTGAAGTTGCTTTTATATGCCATGCTGCTTGTATGACAAATTTGGGGTAAGACAGTATATTGTGGCACAATTATATATTTTCTCTGTTGATTTTATTCAATAATGGTAACTATTGCTCTTAAATTTACAGCATTTGCAAGACTCAGCATCACTTTATTTTAATTTAATGAAGCTGAACAAGCTTTTTCTTTTTCTCTGAAACCACTAGGTAACACTTTGCTTCAATTTTTGGCCATTTCAGTTTTATATCTTCACAATGCCTCTTTAACACAATTCTAATTTTGAATTTATGTGGCCCTTAAGAGGAACAGAGTTATCAGAATTGAACTAATATCTCTAGGGCCTGGCCTCGGGAAGACGCAAGATGAGCCTGAATGGGTAAGGGCCCAGGTTTGTTGGCATTCACTCTGTTTCTTGATTCACAACTCAGAAAAGATCTGCTAGAAATGTGCATGAGGGATGCCAAATCTTTGCCAGGAATGATGATGGGTGAGTACTCACACCAAGTTTCAACTGCTCAAGGAACCAACATGTCAATCAAAAGTCAGGATGTCAAATTTCTCTATTCAGATCTCTCTTTGACCCAGTCAGTTCCATCTAAAAGACCCTCTATAACTCATGTTGCCTTCTAATTAATCTACTTTTTCATCTGTGTTTTAATTTTCAAATTTGTCTTATATTTTTATTATTTTTCCCATTGGTTTTTTGTCAGCTTCAGAAATCTCTAATCCACCTCCATTCTTCTTCAAATTATCTCCAAATTTGGAAAATTATTTATATTATTTACTTTATAATTTAATAGTGCTACTTAAACTTAACCTGAAACATAGGCCAATAAGCTAATATAAAACAAACTCCAACCTTATTACTTACCTAAAATTAGTTACCCAGGGAAAGTAAATAAATACAAAAGTAAATATATTAAACTAAATGTAATTACTTACTAAGAAATCAGGTTTTGAAGTTTTCAGATTGATTGTTAATCACTTGCTTGCCTAACTTTGTTTTATAAATGCAGCCGCTATCTATATTTATTCTCCTTAAAATGATATACAGGGCCGGCCAACTGGCACATTGGTTAAGAGTTGGCTTGGGACAACAGCTCTGAGCAGCAGGGCCCCGGTTCAAATCCCACATGAGGGCCAGTGATGCTGCGCCCTCTACAGCTAAGATGGTGAACAACAGCTCGACCTGGAGCTGGGCTGCCGTGAGTCGCCCGCAGGGCGTAAGCTGCAGTGAAGCTGGCCGGCAGTAGGTGTGAGCTTTCATGAGCTGCCATGAGCCTCCATGAGCAGCCATCCAATGGCCGCTGAGCAACTGCCTCACTGGGGAAGAACGCAATGATAATATCAACATAGGCCAGTGAAGCGACATCCTCCACAACTAGACTGAAGAACAAAAGGACAGCAGCTTGTCTGTTCCCTTCCCCAATTCCCCAACGCTGTTCCCCTCCCCCAATTCCCAAAGAAAATCTTTAAAAAAAAAAAAAGATATATGGTATCATGTAAAAGAGAACTTTGTATAGTTCATGCTGATATATTAATAGTTGCAAATCTTTATAAGTATAGATAGGAAGACGGAGAACATATCTTAACTATTATGGTTTTGAACTCTACCTTAAATTTTAAAAACATTGTTTCAACACACATGGCATAGCTTTCTTCAAAAGGATTTCTTTAAGACTAAACTTAAAGCAACCTATTATATAACTATAATTATGTTTTTATGATGTGCTAGACGTTCTTTTAAATAGTTTACATATACTAAATCATTTCATTCTCACAGCCCTATATAACATACTGAAATCTAAAGCATCTAATTGTAAAATAAAAGAAAGAAAAATTTAGTTTGGCCCTACACTATCATTGTGAAGATGAGAAAAATTAGGTCCAAGGAAACTAAATATTTTGCTCCCCATCATCCAGTTGCTCATAGCAGAAGAGCAGCTACTACATCATTCAGTCTGCTTGATCTTTTCATTTTAGCTAAATGATTTTAGCTAAAGACAATTATCCAGAATTGACTTACAATGCTTTGTCAAATAGAATTATGGAATTTGCCATGTATAAAGGATAAAACTGTAATTCTCTGGCTTAATAGAATTTTCTTAATTATTAATGTTTCTCTCATAACTTTGTTTATTTAAAGAATTCTATCATGCATTTTTATTTTTTTAAGTAATGGTACAGATTCAGTGGCAGGAAGCAAACACAAAAAGATTGATAGATTTACAAATTTAAACAAAAGAGCATGTTACCTGAAGTATTCCTGGGTACCTTAAGCAATAAAAACATTTCTTCTAACAATTCTTGAACATTTTTTTCCAGCTTCAAAAAGGATTTTACGAGCTCTGATAAGAATTTGAGTTCATTTAAGGAGAGGAAAACGTTTCTTCCTTTCTCTGGGCACTCAGGAGTAACTGTGAAAAGAGAAAATCAATACTATTGTACACTGTATTTGTTTTCCCAGTAAATTCTAGAATGATCTATGTGATTCCATAAAACATCAAAACTAACAAGATACTCAATAAATAAATCTAGTTTGTTCTTTAAGAAATATGTATAAAATCTCTTAGGAGACTCTTTTCTGCTGGGAATCTGGCATTGAGTATTCTGTTTGATGCAAATATGACAAATAATTATATTAATTTTCAGAGCTATGAACAGGAATGAAATTTGTTGTTGTAAAATCACGTTATGCAATTCCTTGTTTTTTTGTTAAAAAGTCTGACACAACAGTAATCTAGTCACAAGGAAACATAAGAGACACCCAAATTGATAGACATTCTACAAAATAGCTGGTCTATACATTTCAAAAGTTTTGTATCCAGATGGGGGAAGGCTATGGGGGAGAAGATGAAAGATTAGAAAGAGCAAATTAGTAGACACAATATAGCCATGGGGATATGAAATACAGTATGGGGAATATAATTAACAATGTTGTAAAGATTATGTAGGGTGCCAGATGGGGATCACGTCATAGACTGTTTAAATGCATGACCAATGCACTGTACAACTGAAGCTGAAGTAGAATAATATTGTATGTCAACTTATATTAATTTTTTGTAAGTCTGAGATTAAAATAAAAAAAAATTAAAGAAAAAAAGACTAAATAAAGGATCCATCTCTAAGACCTTGGAAGTATTGCTACTATATCATTAAAAACAAGCAAATTAACTAGCTATTGAATCTAGACTATATAATTCATGAAACCATGTTTAAAAATAACTTGTCTAAATAATTGTGGTATCTATCACTTTCATAAGAACAATGTAACTTAAGATGAAAAAAGGTTGATTATTTTCCTTATATAATCATGCTACTTGTCAAGTCACCTTACCATTTTAACAGAAAAATATCTTAAACTCTTCAAAAGTGTAGAGAATAAGACTGACCTCACCAAATGGCACTTTTGACCAAATTTTCAAGGATTTAAAGAATCCTTCTTTTATCATTGCCACTTCTTTAAACACATATTTAAGAAGTGTTTTGAGGCAGAATTCCAAATTGAAAAACTTGTAACTCTTATAAAGTAGGCATAAAGTTATTTTGGAGAGAAAATTAAAAGTGCTACTTAGAAATGATGTACGGTCTGGTGATACCATTTCAAAAAAGGTTACATTCATCACATGGATTTAGAAGGAAGGTTCCAGGAATGTAACAATTTTATTCACTTGTCTTCAGTTAAACTTTAAAATGTTCGCATCCAACTTGTAACCATGACACAGACTTTCACTAAGGACAAAAATTGTCATGATATCTTTGCAGATAATATGAGGGAGGCCAGTCACAGTCAACCAACTTAAACTGTGGAATTTAGTCCTATGAGAGAGAGAGGAGAGAGAGAGAGAGAGAGAGAGAGAGAGAGAGAGAGAGAGAGAAAAGGTTTTAAAAAAATCCATGAGTACCCACAAAAATTCTGTTTTAACTCTAAATTGATGTCAGCCCCACATACATTAAAGCCTATCTCTAAACATTCCTACTCACATCAACCATTCTTCCACAGGCAAGTCAGAGAACACAAACACGTGCAACCAACATATAACTAAGGTTTTCCCATTACAATCATGACCTAAAAATGAAAAGAAAAGAGAATAAATGTATTATGATTCATTTAGCCATTGCTTGATTCTTAGTTGGCCTGATTGATTTCTCTAAAGTTTTGCTCATGTAGATGGAGGGGCTGGTTTAACCTTCTAAATCTTAAAGGTGTTGCTTTTAGAAGTAAATGTTTATAAACCAAATTTTCAATGACTTTAAGGATCTGTCCTTAAAGTTTGACTGGAAATTAAACATACTTAAACAAGGCTTTGTGTAGCTCAGTTGTAAATTAGAAGTATTGTTAATGTTTATAAAGTAAGCAAAAAAGTCCCCAGTCCCCCCCCCCCAAAAAAAATGTTTGAGTCAAAGCACTATAATCTAACAGTGCTGCTTGTTTAAAAATTATTTAGGGTCTGAGGATTCCACATGAAGAGGTCTTACCTACATGACCCGGATTTAGAAGGATCTTGTATTTCAGGAACTTAACAATATTAAAAGGTAAATCCAATTCAATTCAATGCATCTTTATCTTAATAATGAAAGAAGACAGAATCATATGATAATATGTATGACCTAAGTCTTAGCATTTTTGTCCCAAAGAAGCAATGATTATGATAGAGGTCCATTAATTAGTAGTCCTTATTCCTATTACTATTAGCTTAGTGTTCTCCCAAGGGGTTGTGAGGATTCTTAATTTATGGGAAAATAATTCTGTGATAAATTCATTTTGTGAAATTTCAATTAAAGCAAAATTAAACACAAAGGATGAAGTAGCATTTCCCAAACTTATTTGTCTTATTTTCCCCACAGTATCTCACAGAACTAGTGTTCTAATCAACACACATTTGCTCATAATTTTTATTTGCATATCTATTTTTCTGATCTTTAGATTCTTCACTGTTAACCAAATTAGGAGTTTCCCTCAGCAGAAATCACCTTCACTAAATTAATCTCTTTTCCTTCTTTCAAGATTGTGCTTGCTGTTCTTCTCTAAGTCACCTCTTCAGAAAACCTCTGGATGCAATCAATCCAAGAGTTTTCCTTCCCCCTCTATGTCAATCTGGTCTTTTTCTATTGCTTTTCTTTCTTTTTTTTTTATCACTATGAAACTGTTTTGCTTTAAGAAATTTTGGACACACATGTTTATACACAGGTAACTATGTTTAGATGGCCATCAATCATTGCTATAAAATATCTGAAGTAATGATTCTTTCTTTATATAGGATGAGCTTTATGATACTTAGGAAAAGAAGTACAAATTTCTCCTAAATCCCAATAATAATATAAAGAAAAAATTTAAATTTCCATTTTAGAGTAAGACTTTAATTTACCATCAACTAACAATGAATAAGTCCATGTAAATAATAACTGGATAGTTGAGGGTTTTTTTTCCCCCTCTATATAATTTTAATAAAAATATTTTCTAAAATATAATATAAAATTCTATGCTTTCCTATTATTTAGAGTTTTTTAACACAATTTTGCTTTTTCTTCCTGACCGGGTTATGATAAAAGTTACTTATTTCTGCACCCAAGGACTAATGTTTGTCAGTCTGTTAAAAGGCATTTCTCAAACTGATAATCATTTGAAAAGGGTTCTATTATCAAATAGGTTTGGGAATTAATACATACTAAGTAATCCTTAATGTGATTCACAATGCAAATTAGCATATTAAAGTCTCTATTTACTTGTATAATAATGTAAAAAAATTTTAAACTTAAGGTTTCTCAAACTATTTTGACCAATAAATATATGTATTTACCAGCACATCTATTAACATCTGGGATTTTTCTCAAAAACAAATGATAAGGAAATGTTGCTCTGGAATATATATATATTTTTAATTTCACATGAAAATATGACCAGATATTCATAAAACTAATGTTCTAAAGTAAAAGCAAAACAAAACAAAAACCCTCTTTTTCTCTATATATATATCTATATATAAATATAGAAAGATGGTAGAGAATATAGACAATATTACATAGAGAATATAAACTCTTAAAAAATATAATATAAACTATAGACTGTACACTTAGAAGTGTTTTTCACCTAGTGACTAACAGCTACAATATTAACTCCATTCTCTTGTAGCAAAATTAAGGACATTGAAAATAAATCTGGAAGGACATCAGGGCTCTCACATTTGATCCACAGCAAAGCAGCATTTGGAATAATTACCAAAGTCCAGCTAAATCAGACAAACCATAAAAATACGGGTGGTGGCTGAAAGCACACATATTATTTTTCAAAACCATTAGCAACAGAATTCTCGTTAATAATAGCATTAAGATACAGGAGAAAATGAGAAGCTCGAAAATCAGATAATCTGAAGCTGGTGGATCAGTATAATAGGATAAAAGGTGCACATTTTCATTTTCCCAAGAAAAACGAACACTAACCGCCCTATTATTGACTGTAAATGGATCTATTTTCAGTGAGGAAGTATTCTTGGTGCCACCAGACAAGTGATGTGAAAAAGAGGTGACATACAAAAGCTATTGAAAGTCTCATTATGCCAGATGAAATTCATGACATAATCCAAATGGAATATATTTGTTCCAGTAAAGAAAACTTTTTAACAGTATTACAATAAGAAGTCAGCAGGGACCGCATAGGAACCAGTAATAAGCACTTTTGCTAGTACTCAAAAGTCACTTCCTGAGAGCAGGTGGGAGCACACTGTGGCCTAAAGCAGCGTTTTGCCTCCTTGAGGGCCTGCTTCCATGGAGCCACATAGCAGGGGGAGGAACAGGATGCAAACACCATGTCCCCGAGTTATAAAGAACCTTCTTTATTATGTAAACCTAATAAGTAGCTGCAAAATCATGAAGAACCTGAAGGAATTGGTTTGTGTTGTGTGTGTGTGTGTGTGTGTGTTTCTGTTTCTGTTTGGTTTTTTTTTTTTAGTCAGAAAAAAAGAAGCTGTTTTTTTCCTTTCTCTGGCATTATTATTATAACTTGTTTTTCAAATTTCTATGACTAGGAAAGCACGTGAGGTAAAACTAAGATAAGAAATGTTTCCACCTTATTTTTCAAAACTGAATTTTTTATTTCTTATCTGTTTTGAGGAAGGTGTCATATATACCACCCAAAACAGATAGGGTAAAACTTTAAAATAAATTGAGTAAATGAATGAGTGAATGAATGAGTAAAAGGATGAAGTGATTATCTTTGAAGTTCAGTGAAAGTGTAATCCAACACAAACTGACTATGTGGAAATTTAGATACCCCAAAGATAAGTATCAGGGCCCCTCTATTTGGTGAGAGAATAAAGAAAGAACTATAGGGAAAGCTGAGCCTCATAAAAATGAAGGAATCTGAATTTAAAATCAGAAAACATTGAATTCTTGAAAGTTGGAAGTTGGACTCCTCTGTCTCTCTCTCTCTGACTTTCCCCACTTTCATCTCCCCCCCCCATGTTCTATTATGTGGCATACTGCTATTTATAATACCACTACCTGAAGCACAAGAGGTAGTAGAGTGGGTAACCCGTGGAATTATGAGTCAGGTGGGTTCAAATCCTGACTCTGCTTCCTACTGACCATGTGACTTTGGCCAATCATTACTTAGTCTCTATGCCTCAATAATGTATGATGTTTAACTGAGTCAACATATAGAGCAGTAACTGAGAGGTATTGTAGCAAGTGCTGCATAAATGTTAGATATTATTACCATCTCCTCTGAGAAGCCTGCCCTCAGATCCTAGGCCAGTTTAGCTTCCTGTTCTCCATGCTCCTTCCTATTTTACCTCACACATACCTTCACTTGAGCTCTTACTATGTCACATTGTAATTGTTAATTTGGGAGATAGCCTCAGAAACTTGAATCTTCTGAAAGGCAGAGATCTTTTCCCTCATGATTGCATCCTCACTATTCATCATCATGCTGACATGAACGAATAACTTCAAAATGATACATATTGCTGAGTGTCAGAGACAAAACCAACTGCTTTTAACTCATTTTGTTTGGCCCTTTTTCCTTCCCATAAGCAAAAATTTCTTTAGTAAAATACTAATATTAAGCTATTTAACATTAACTACTGTACATCAATTTGAACAGGAAATATTTTGGGGAGAAAGAACTGTAAACATCGTATCAGAGATGTGTTTCACTATGAACCACTTTAAATGTTACTGTTATTTAATGGACCCCATCTCTAAGCTTAAAAATGCATACAATTGAATTGGAGACCCACTCCAAGACCTTCCACTGCTTCTTTGTTGTGTCAATCCTTCAAAACACTGGTTTTGTTTATGTGTGTGTGTGTAGTCATTATATATTTTATAGAATGTAATATAAGCTATATATCTATGTTCATAAAAACAATGCTTTGCATATAATTCTAGGAGGTTCCCAGATCCTTTAAGGCCTTGAGGTTCTAGTGATCATCTGGTTAAGGCCCTCTGCCCTGGTCTGTCTGACTTTAATAGAAGTAGGCCCCATATGATTCCCTCCTACTAAAAAGACCTGTATCTCCTAGAAATTTCTGCTTCCCTTTACAAGAATAGGTCCCATCCCAGCTTCTACTTCATGATCTCCTTATCATTCTTCCCATGTGATAAAATAAAGGGTCTCAAAACATTTACACAGACAACTCACTTTCTTGCCGACTAAGACATAGTCCTTGCCTAAGAGGAGGGGATGAACTGAGGAGTAGCAACGTCCTCACCCCTTTCAGGAACTTAGACAAACCCACAGATTAGTACTAAGTGGCCACTGCTTTCATAGTGGTAAACGACAACCAAAACATTACATTAGAAAAGACTGAATTGCTAGTATATACTACATCTCTAACTACATCTCTAAAGCATTTTCTCTAACTTCTTTCTCTGATTGTTCTAGGCCAACAGAGTTGTAACACTTAATTTTGCAGCCATTAACAGGATCAGCAACAGTGATCTACAGACACTAGACCTAAGGATAGAGAGAACCATGCGTTTGGAATAAATCCTCACAACCCACCTTACATGACAGGCAGGTTTGCTGTTCCCTTTGGAAGGGAACATACAGTAAATACCTCCTTGCTTCACATACCAAGAGAAACCTTACTGGTTGAAAAGACTGGTGATAGAGTCACCTTGAAGCTATTCTTCTTGGTCAGTGAGAAAAACTGAAAAGAAACTGCTTCTTTTATTACCCTTTTATGATTCCCAGGCCAACAGTGGCTCCACTGAATGTTACCTAAACGTACTGCTAAATGATAACAAAATTCTCCCACAGTCCATTCCATCTTCTCTGGCAAAAGCTGTCAGTATTACATTAACAAGGGATTGGACTTCTTACCCATTTGCCAAGGGTATAATACTCGTGTCCCTCTCCTATTTTCTATCTTTCTTATTTTGTTTTTTTGACTGAGAACATGAGAGAATATCTGACTCCTGATGCGGGCACTGTTAGTTGAAGATGCTAATCAAAGAATGGCTTACCTTTGAATTCAGCCAAAATTGAGAGCTGCACACAGGACAAATTTCTGAATATTTTCTCAACTGACTTTTGTTTTATGCTGGCTTAACTCCCAGTTATAAATACTTAAATATGCTGACCCTTTCAGGGAAAATCTTAATAAAAAGGTATCTACAGTATAATGAGATGGGGCTTAAATTCTAAGTAATGTATGTTAATGGCACATTATTAATGAAATATCTTCCAATATCCATTTCTTAGTCTCAAATTTTGCTAGAATTCAGTTAATTTTATCTCTTATCAGATGTGTTATTTTCTATTATCATGACTAGAAATTAACCTATAGAAAAAACTTTAAGTTAACAATCATTTTTACTATAGTCTGAGTTTATAACTGAGAATTGCTATTTCATTTTTTAAAGGAATATGCCATGACAGAGATGTTACATTATCAGCTCTTAATATAAAATGTTAAAAATTAATTTTAAAAATTTAGCACTGGAATAAAAATAACCCCATTATCAAAAAGATGGATTTAAGTTAAGATACCTGCTGAGTCTGCTTCCTAATATATTTTCTAATTGAATCATAACCTTTCAAAAGAGATTGAACATTTTTCCTCTTTTGTAGTAAAAATTAAAGAATAAGATTCCCTTTATACTTTTTTATCAGGCAGGCAAATTATAATACCTATGAATATATGTTAAAATTAATATGAAAAGTGATAGCCATGGTGATAATAGCAATCTCTTGTATCCACCTGGAAAGTTGTACTCATGAGCTCATTATTCTAACAGAGAGTAGGGAAGCTATTTATCAGGTGTGACGGCACCTTGTAGAATAAATTTTATAGTTAATTTTACCTTTTAAGCTTCCTTCCTCACCTAAGAAATAGTTATTTAGCCATAAAGGCAAAGTCATATTTCCTTCAAACTTCAAATATGACGTTAGAGCACTGGGTGGCAGATACTGTCTTTTACACTGTCTTCCGTCAAAAAGCCTATGAGCTACAAAAAGCATCTTTAAGTGCATTTCACTTGTTAATTCAACAAAAATTTGCCTTATACCCACAGTGCACCAGGCACCATGTGACATACACCATGTATGGTGACAGGCAGGAGAGAGGTTCAGGATGAGATCCGAAAGCAGGGTAGGGGTGACTAACCAGGGCCACACTACATACCAGTCACCATCAGCTCCTATGCCA
>NW_017731602.1:514607-523465 GCF_001890085.2 Hipposideros armiger | reverse complement strand
GAAGCCATTGTTAAAAGAGGGAGGGAAAAGAAAGATGAAATGGAGATAAGAGTAATTAATAGCTACCATGTTCTGAACATATACTACATGGTAAAAACTTTATATATGTTATTTCTAATCTTCAATGAAACCATAATAAGGAAATTGCAGCTCAGAGAAGGTAAGTTACTTATCAGTGAGGGATTAAGTAAATATACTCTTTGAGAAAAACAGCTGTAACACCAGATTTTAACTGAAGAACAAAGGTGGGGGTCAAGAGGCAATTTCTATGAACAGTTTGAATCTCTAAGATCCATATTGGAACAACATGGACAACTTTTAGCTATCAACAGCAACCAATGTACACTTCAGCCTGAACTAGGAATCATCTTTTATTTTTAACTTTGTTTCAAACAACAAGTTCAATCAATGATAATAACAAAAAATACTTATATAATGCTTACTATGTGCCAGATACTGTTGTAAATATTTTCCATATACAGAGGGTGCCAAAAAATGTATACACATTTTAAGAAAGGAAAAAAACTCTATTAAAATTATGCTGATGGTAACCACTTTGAGCACCTCTTGTAATTGCAGAAGTCAAATGTGACTTGTATTCATCTTTTCTTATCGGTATATATTATTACAATTTTAATACAGTTTTTCCTTTCTTAAAATGAGTATACATTTTTTTGGCACCCTCTATATTTACACTAATCGTCTAAGCTCTGGGAGGAAAGCACCAATATTAGCACTTATCTCTAAGGCATGAAGAGGTTAAATAAATTGCTTAAGATCACAAAACTGATAAGTAGCTTTTCAAATGCACTATATTGGTATCAAACTGTAACAGGTATCAGAATTACCTGGATGGTGGCTAAGACACAGACTGCCAGACCACCTCCTAAGTTTCTGATTCGGTGAGTCTGGGTGGAGCCTAATGAGAATTTTGATTTGTAACATGTTCCTGGTGCTGCTGCTGCTGATTTGGAAGTCACATTCTGAGAACTATTGCTCTATCGCCTCTCTAGGATCCTTAGTACTCCCACCCAGCTATCCTGTTCTCAATTTTTAAGGCTTTTCCACAGCATAAACAAACTCTCATCAAAATTCACACTTGAGTTCTTTGGGAGAAATGTTCTTCTGGGTGGTTTCCTAACACCTTTCTCCCTATTCAGGGAATCTTATACATCACTAGATCTATTTCTGAAACACTTCTCTCAAGTTACCTTTCTTGCTCAAAAACTTTAATAACAATCATGTATAATTTAAACATTAAAGACTGGTTTTCAAGACTTTTTGTAACCTTGCGTATGCTAGGTATTACATCATTCAGTTGTCCATTTGCCTGACACCTTAGTGTTTGTCTGCTCAGTACTACTTTCCCCTTTCGAGTAATAAGCTGATCCCTTGGCCAATCAGAGGCCTTCCCTGAGACTTTTTCATCAGAGGTCCCAAGGAAGCTGTTAGGATGAGAGCAGGAAACTTCCAGGGGACTCTACCCTATTTGAGTGGAGCAACTGGTCTGAGAATGAAGTCCTCACATTAGGGGGAAACCAAGACAACAGATGATGAAATACAGGTTGATTTCATTCATTCATTGATTTCATTCATTCATTGATGGAATCAATTAATTGATTCCAGAAATCCCCCTGTCCTTTCAGAGGTTTAATTGTTTAGCTCTTTCTTCTAGTGTGTGAACTACCACATTCTTCTTTAATAAAAGCCCCTCCTTTTATTTTGCATGAGAGGCAGAGATGAGAAATGGAAGAATAAAGATGTCACTTGCAAGCTGAGAGTCCTGGCTGATGCCCTTATCAGTAATACATAGGCTGGCCCCTACCTGCCAGTCCTAGTTCTCTTCCCTGTCTCGAGTAGTAATCTCCACTGCTTGTACTATCTGAACTGCAAGGGAACCTTTTTTTTCCCCCTTTCCTTCTGCCTGTATAGGCCTACTTACTCATCCTTCAAGGCCAAACTCAAGTCCAAATCCTTCATTAAGTTTTTCTAGCTTTCTCTTCTTTACACTTAATCCCTTTCCTAGAAGTCCTAATGTACTTTAAAGTCTTCCATAAATTACTTGATAATTAATTTAATATGGTATGATATACGCTTTTCCGTTCATATTGCTTTGTGGGTTAGTCTTTTTCGGTCCTAGATTTGAAGGCACTTGAAGACACTAAATTGATTTCAAACTTCAGAAAAAATTGCTTGGAGGAAAGTAGTTTTCCTGAAAAGAAATATAATTAGTTGCTCCCTAGTTGAGCTGGGGATGAGGGTGGGTGGTAGGGAGTAGGGCTGAGCTACAGAATAAGACATCTTGATGGAACTCTCAGGAATGGTTAATGAGATGGGGCAAAACAGAAGATCTGAGAAGCAAGGCCCAGGTTTTCTTTCTGTTGTGCCTTCTGAGTGAACTCTCCATTCCGTATACATCCCATCCCCTACTTGCATTATAGGAAAACACCAGATAGTGAACAGCTTTTCATCTCTCCCCACTTTCTGCTACTCCAGATTCTGCCTATCCTGCAACCAACACAGATCCATTTCATCTTGATCACCCTGGACACAAGTCAAAATGGACCCCCTATCTCCAAGAATTTCTTAGAACTCTGCAACTGCTTGTCTGCATAACTCCCAGCAGCTTTTTATACATTCATATTTTACTTCCCAATCTAGATGGGAAATAAGTGTCTTATAATTTTTGGAATCCCCATTAATCTTTGCACAATCTTTTTTAAATAGTAAGGGCTCAATTAATAAGTTGATTAGTTGGTGACTACATTATGCCTCCAGATACTGATTTATTGCAGGAAAATGATTCAATTTAAAAAAAGAAAAAAATATATATATTCATTGAACTGCTGTCGTGTGTTAGGCAGTGGATTGGGTGCTGGGGAAAATAAATAATACTTGCCCTTGAGGTGCGTGGAGTCCATATGGGAAGACAGACCCCTAATTAGATATTTTAATAGAATATGCTAAGAGCGTTGAGAAAGGCATATGGAGATACTGTGGAAGCACGGATTAGGGGCTCTAGCTCAGAGAAAACTTCCTGGAAGAAATGACACATGAGCTGTCATAAAGGATCAATGGGAATTAGACAAAGAAAGGGAGGAAGAGAGTAAGTAGGTAGGAGACAGCACAGCATGAACAGGGGTTTCTGTCAGTTCACTGTGACTAGAGAGTGAAAAATATGAGGTGGGGAGAGGCATTAGATGAGGTTGAAGAAGGCAGGTACTAGGTGAAGGAAGGCTTGGTGTCTAAAACTAAGTAAGCTGGGGCTTTATGCTGACAGTGATGAGGAGCCACTGAAGAGCTTTAAACAGGGCAGTGGTGTATGCTTGGCAGATGTTTTAGAGGAAAATAAGAATCCAATTTTAAAACAAAGCTATTTTAACAATCCATATGAGAGGTAATAATAACCTAAATCGGGTCTTGAGAGCAGGAATGGAGAGGAGGAGATAAACGTGGAAATATTTAGGTGGAGAGGCAAAATAAAGAATCGTGGTGATGACTTTGACGGTAAGAAAGGGGGGCAGAGAGGGAGAACGAGTGGGAGTTTCTGCATGAGGGATTATTAGTGGCATTAACTTGGACTAGAGGAGAGGAGCAGGGATCAGGGGAATAATGAATTCTGGTATATCCATGCTGTGTTTGAAATCCCTCTGGAATATCTAAGGGACCAAATGAGTATCAATTAGCTCTAGAAGCATGAAGCTGCAGCCAGAGTGGGCTCGGGGCTGGAGCTAAAGCAGGAAGTCATTCATACACAGTGAGGGTCACAGTCATGAGAATACACAAAGGAGATCTCCAGACACATCTATTATTTTCATTTACTCTTATTTCGTGACTATTGCTTATTTTAAATTGAAAAAAAAAGTTAATATAGCACTTTCAGAGGACATTATATGAAGCACTTTTTGATTCCTAGAAAGTTTTGCTGTCTTTTTTTTTTTTCAATTACAGTTGACATTCAATACTATTTTATATTAGTTTCAGGTGTACAGCAAAGTGGTCATACATTTATATATAACTTATGAAATGATCCTCCATTGGTCCAGTACTCACCTGGCACTATAGTTATTACAATATTATTGACTATATTCTCCATGCTGCACTTTACATCCCTGTAACTATTTTGTAACTGCCAATTTGTACATCTTAATCCCCTCACCTTTTTCACCCTGCCCCTCTACCCCACTCCCATCTGGCAACCATCAGTTTGTTCTCTGTATCTATGAGTCTGTTTCTGTTATGTTTGTTCATTTCTTTAGATTCCACGTATAAGTGAGACATTACATGAAGCATTTTAAAGATAAAACGAAACGTTCAATGACAAATTGATTTAAAAATAACACATATGTAGTCCTTTGTCATATAGTGGTGTGTAGGAATACATCATATAGGAATATATGATGGCAAGTCACCATGTCAGTGTAACATTATATATGTATATGTACATATGTATACATGCATGTTTTAAATAATGATATAACAAAGTGCTGAGTTTGTGTCACCCTATGTATAATATCTATATTAATACTTACTATGAGATAGGTTTTATTATCATTTCATCTTATAGATCAAACGACTGACACTCATAGAAGACAAGCAACCTATCCAAGGCCACATAGCTGCCAAGTGGCAAAGCTGGAATGCAAAGCCAAGTTTATCTGGCTCCAAAGCTCATAATAGCTACAAGGTGCTGAGCATTAAGTTCCTCTCCTTCACCCCATCCCTTTGCCCAGGCTTGTTTTTTTTGTTTTTTGTTGTTGTGTTTTTTCAGCAATGAGAGGATATCTGACAAGAAAGCAATAGCCTTGATAGTCCAGAAGGAGGCAGGCGACTACACGAATTTTAATACTTAAAAAAAAATCATAGTTGATGTCTAAATGAATACATGCATCAATTTAGATATTCATGCTTTTGAATGTTTGTATTTAAAACCCGGTGAGTATATTGGTCTTAGAGGGCAATCTGAATTTACACATCACATTTTAAATTAATGTACTCTTTGGCCCAGGAATATCACTTGTAGTAATAAAACTTTCAAAGATACTCACACAAGCATACAAAGAAAAGAAACTGTGAAAATCCTAATATCTATCAATAGGAGTAAGTTAATTAAATAACTAAATAATGATATCGTCATACAGCACAATCACTTGTAGTCTGTAAAAAGAATAATGCAGGTTGTTTTGTACATATTGATACAAAAGAGGTCCATCATATAGAAAGTTTTAAAAAATTGCAGAGCAATTAGAATATAGATATTTAGAACATACGCATACATAAGTGTGGAAGGGTACATGCCAAGCCATTAACAGGGATTCATTTAGGATTAAGGGTAGACAGGGTGAAAGAGGCCTAACAATTTTTACATCGTACACATAAAATAGGTACATATACACACACATCTGTGTGTGTGTGTGTGTGTGTGTGTGTGTGTGTATGTATTTATATAACAGTGGGCATGTATTGCTTTTGGGAAGAAAACAGTTAAGATTTTTCTAAATCCAGTGAATGAACAATCTGATAAGATCAACTTAAATTTAGCCATATGCAAATAAATTATGCTACATCTATATTATAGAATGTCATGGCACTGCTGAAAAAAATGTCAGGCCAGATTGCACTGACATGGGAGGAGGTCATGAAATATTAATGGAAAAAGCACACTGCAGAACAATATGTCTAGTTTGATCTCATTTTAAAAAACACAGATTTATACATTAATTTTTATATGTGCATGAAAATTTCTAGAATATTCAACAAAGTATAAATAAGAGTGGTGATCCTGGGGATTGGGAATGGAAGGAAGGAAATGTGAGGACTTTACTTTCTCCTTAATATATATATTTGATGTGTTAATTTTTTAAATGATATTTAGTACTCTGATAATTTTATAAGTAATGAAATCACTCCTAACAAAATGCAGTTCTAGCAGTGGATTGCTTTATTTTCATTTTATTTCAGATCTTAAATATTTGATATAAAATCTACAAATGTATCCTAGAAAAAATTTCAGATTCATAAAGTTTATGAAATATATAATTTAGCGTAACTTCACATGTCTAATTGTGCACTAAGGGCTCTACAGAAAGTAAAAATACTTTAATATATTTTTTAAATCTCAGTATTTCTCTTTCTTCCCATCCCCAATGTAAATCTGGCCCTCTGCATAATCTCCTAAACGATGAATGAGTTTCCCACATTTTCATGAACAATCTAAACATTTTCAATTTTATCATTTCTTTTCCCTTGTTAATATGAGGAAACATATTCAAGGCTTTCATAAAGCTTGCATTTTCACAAATTTGTATTGTTTCTGAATCAAACAAAAGCAAAGCAGAGCTCCAGAAATGCTCCTGGTGTTCATTTGGGAAATGGAGCCGCCTCCCCTCTCATGACCATGGAACTTAGTTTTCTTCTTTCACTGGGCAGGCCCCTGGTGAGAAGACCCCACTACCCTGCAAACCAGGATGTATGTCCTCACCTTATGGTCCTTCACAGGAGTGTCTCACCTCTGCCCTAGCTCTTCCCCCAGCATTCACACTCCATTACCTGACAGTCTCATTCCCGCTTCTAAGCTCTTATTCATGCCTTAAGCATTCCTATTTCCCTTCTTGGTTGTGTTGAGAGAAATTCAATTAAGAACGTCTCTGGTTTCTCCTAAGGGTTCAGGAGGAAATTACTGCTACTTGAGAAGCAAATATGGGCTTCTTCCTAATGAGGAAGTATCCACTCTGCTTTTTCCAACCTTTGGCATCTTCCAGGGAGCTAGACATGTCAGAGCCACACTTCTCATTGTTAATGCAAAATGGCGGAGCCCTCTGGGGGCAGCTGTGGGAGATGGCTAGGATCCCAGGCTGTGTACAGAGGACTAGGATCATAAACATGTACATAAAATTCAAAGGAACCTAAGGGAGAAAGAGCTTCGCTTCGATCAGTTTGCAAATTGCTCTAACTTTAACAAATGATACAAAGAGAATATTATCAGACCCTTAAATATCTCAAATAAAGCATTTATTGATAAGATCATATTTCTCCAAGGTATTTGGTTATAAGTAACAGAAAAGTAATTTTGTGCAATAAATGGGAATTTTGTATAAGGCTAAGGGTTGTCCTATGGTCCCTGTCTCAAATGGGTAGAGGGACAATGGATAATAAACTGGAGTGAAAGTTGTCAAGTCCCTCTCTTTAATCATCCGCTGAGTTTGCTTTTATGCATACCAAGTAAGAAGATTGGAAAGCTGCCATTTACAGTTGTTTGGAGAGCCAAGATTTCCAGTTTGCCAAAGTGAGACTTATATGCTTGGAATTTACTTGGAAACTGGACGGCTAGATGTGATATATTGGGGGAGCAGCTGTATTCTTTTGTTTTTATCACAAACTGGCATAAGTGATTCCAAAGTGATATTAGATGAACAATCTTATTTTTGTGAGTGATTCAAGATGAAGACCAGATTTTATTTTAGTGTGTATAAATTCTAACTATTGAAAATAAAAAAATACAAATCTGTTCTTTCCCTGAGAAACCACAAAACTATATTAACAGAGGCTGCCTTTTTAGAATTTTCTTATATCTATTACAAATCAAAGTTAGCTTTTAGAATTAGGTCCACGTGATACTAAAAAGTTAATCTTAATACTTGACCCTTTATTTCATGGAGATACCAATTTAAAATATCCTAAAAGCCTGTTTTCTAGATCAAATAGAAGTTATGGCATAATAACTAAACATGAAATATGTCCACCCCGCCACATCACCAATAGAGATTAGATGCCTCAGAGTGAAAACACAGATAACTAAGCAATTTTGATTTTATGACTATGAAGGCTAATTACATGCAAATTCTCTTAAAATTAATATAAATAGGTATACACCTATCTTTTTTCAAAGATATATGTTAAATAATAAGCATGGAAATAAAACTATAACTAGAGACCTAAAGATCGGACAGGAAAATGTCTCATTAAAAATAAACATACTACATGTAAATAATCATGCATAGAATAAATTATCTAAACTAATTCAGCAGAAAATTCAAATTTTATTACAAGTTAAGATTTCAATACAGAAACTTTGTTATGGTGTTGAGTAACCTCATGACATTTAATATTACATTGAGGGGTTTGAAAAATACAATTAGTTATCAGCAATCAATTTGTTGACTCTGTCGTCCCCAGATAGCATTTGCTACCCATGGGAAAATATTGCTTATGCTCTACTATTGCACACTTCATAACCTGCTAATTAGCACTTAATTTTCCCTTTGCTTAGGGAATAATGATTATTGCCTTCACCTACTACAACAAAGAGATACCTTTAACAATCAATTTTTTTTAATTAACTAATGATCCATTGACAACACCCATCACCCCATGAGTGCCTTGCAAACTCTGCCAGGATATAATAACCACTACAATTTTTCAAGCTCTGCTATAGATAGTTAATTTTAATGCTAACACACATGCAGGACAGTCATTTTGATTATTTTAGGAACTATAAAACTTTGAACATGTTTGACCTTTGGTATGACAATTTCAATCATAAGTTTTAAACTTGCATATTAAAAGATTAGGGTATGATTTAAAATATTTAACATGGGATGGCAAAGAGATGTTAATTTCCATCAAGTAGATTTTAAAGAAGCAAAGAACAAATAATGGAGGCTAAAGTCTTTCACTTTTATATTCTTAAATTTGTAGGAAGATTTTTGGTAACATGGCCATTTTTCTTAGTAAAGAAATTAATTACAAAAGGTAAAAGCTGACTTCTAGAGCCGGCTGAGTGGTGCGATGGTTAAGAACTGGTTTGGGATGCCAGAGGGCCCCGGTTCGGATCCCACATGTGAGGGCCAGTGACACTG
>NW_017731602.1:505626-510307 GCF_001890085.2 Hipposideros armiger | reverse complement strand
ACTTTGAGTCAGGAGATAATGCTTTATACCAAATATGACTTCACAGATATGACACTGATGGTAAAAAATTTTCACACTTATATATAAATAATGACAAAGAAAAAGTTATCTCATAATGGACATTTTCCAAGTTGATTTTCATAATAAAGAATGTTGTAGTGCAGAACCAACCATTAAAATTCTCAGACTCCAGTTAAAAAGATTCCATTTTTAAAGGAATCTTATCAATGTTTGTCTGCTTATTAAACTTTTCTTCTTGAATGTTAATGAAAAAAATATATTGGGTACTAATAACTGATTAGTAGTATAATAACCAGAAGTAAGTTAACTGATTAGTAATATAATAACCAGAAGTAAGTTATTACATTTTCTGAAAACATGAGAAAAAAATGTTAATTAAACAATATTCAACATTATGACAGTCCACTGGAAAATGACCATGTGTTAAATGAGAATTTAGGGATTCATGACCTATAAACGTACAAACCTGTAAACGTTTTTATATAAAACAACAGAACTAAGAATTCACACTTATTATTATTATCATAAATCAAGACATAAAATAACAAATAATTTTAACAATGTAAAGGAGAATTCAGAAAAGTTTTAGGAAGGTTCCTTAATGACTTGGCATCTAACTTTCTATAGAAGATGAATTTCTGGCTTGCAACAACCTCATGTATATTACTTGTCCACATTCAATTTTCAGTATAGAAGAGTTTAAAAGTAAATCCATTCATTTTCAGAATAATTGTATTCTAAACTTTTCAGTGATTTTTTGCAATTATTTTCATTTCTTAATATATTACTTTCATTTTTAATCAGACAGTTTCTTTTCCAAGTTAAAAAAAGATTTTAAAATCAGGATTGTAATTTTTTTTTTTGGTTTAGTTTTCAGTTTTAAAAATGCTGAATGGTAAATAAGGCATATAAATCTCAAACTGACCTATGACCCTTCATGAGAAACCAAACTGAGTCATTTTTATCTACCATCCTTAGTATTTGAATGTCATAACAAGAGGATATAGTAAGTGAAATATTCTTTTCACCCTTAGGAAGAACACACAGGTGTTCTAAGGAAGGAGGAAGTAGATAATTGAATGCAATTTAGCATTTGCTAATTGTTGCTGCATGGAAGCAAAAATATTACTAAAATTAAATTGTATCCACTTTCTTTCTTTCAAAATATACTTTCCATCTTTGTTGCCCTACTGTCTTAGAACAAAGATATGGAGACCTCGTAACATTTAGTGGTGAGTATTTGGGTCAGAATAATAGAGTCCATGCAACAGAAAACATGTTTTAGGTAAATATAGTCCTGCATATGCTTAATACTACATATGGACCCGAACACATAACATACACCTTCCTCTCATACACATACACATTCAGTCATTTTTCTCATAATTTTTAATCAAATAAGTAATTTTCACAGATGATACAACCTCTAACAGAAAAAACTTAAATAAAAACACCATCAATTCCTTAGGGAAAGAACATTTTAATGTCAGACTTTGTTTATTTTCTTATGAGGCATTGAGGTACAGTGGAAAGATACTTCTAATCTTAGTCCTGTCTCAGACTTGATTTGTTAACCAGCCAAAATGCTTTAGTTTTTTTCACCCATAAAACAAGAACTGGAATTGCTGCACTGCCTATTTTCAGAGTGGGAATATTGCAAACATAAGTCAAATGAAAAAANCTGCACTGCAAACAAATGAGTTTGAAGTGCAAATTTATGAAACCTGGATTATGATTCAGATTATATAAAAGCACCCAAATCTAGGTACTCTAAGTTATAATAATGAATTTACAATGCACAAACAGCTTGTGGTTGTATGGATATTACCATGAATTAATATCATACACAGTGATAGAATGCCAAACAAATGAATAACATGCACAATCAAGAAACTGAAGCCAAAGTACTTTCTAGTCTTAAGAGGAGTAGTAACAAAGATATTAACCACATTTCCAAATTCTTATTTCTAAATAAATGTATTTAATAATAGGTAAGACAAACTATCAAAAAAATGTTGGCCAAAATAATTTAGATAAGCGAAACAGCAAAATGAATATCAAGAAAACTGAAAAAAGCATACCAAACACTTAGAGGTATGAAATAAAAAAAAAGAGGAGAATGTAAATCTTAACGAAGTGACCCAAATTTTATTTGTGGTTGACAATAATCCAGTGAAAGATTCAAAGAAGTCAGACATTCAGAGAAATTAATAAAAAAGCCCAAGATTTAATACTTATTATATAAGTAAAAACAGAAGAAAACAAAATTAGGTTTGGGTTAAATGAGATATGAAGTAGTTTAATAAAGTAAAAACAAGGCAACTTAGCAATTGTGTATGGAGAAATTTTAAGGAGTAAATTTTCAAAGTAGTACATGGGGAGATGCATGCATAAATCCCATTAGCAATAATGTGATCCTCTGATCTTCGAGATATTCCCTTTTAAGTGATGCCATAACTGCTGTAACAATCCTGCATTTATGACACCATTCATCTGCTCAGTTCCCTGAAGACAGTGAACTTAAAAGTAGTGTTATTCTTTCTTTTGCATTTACTAATGATATATTTAGTTTTATAAAAACTAGTCACAAGATAGAGCTTTTTTTATGTTTCACTGTGGTGTGTAATTTTTTTTTAATAACTGTATGTTTAAAATAATTAGTACGGCTGAATATAATTACTAATTTCCTAAAACTGCAAAAGGGAACTTAATATTTCTGCATAGCAGCTGTAATATACAATATTGCACAGAACTAAATTATTATAAACAGTGCCAGCAGTTTTCTATACACAGTACTTAAGATAATTATAAAAAATCATCTTCATTACTGCTTGCTAGCATTTTTTTTAACAGTTTAATTTGGATAGGTTACAAAATACATTCAAATCACACAGATATAATTACTGTAAACCTAAGAAGCTATAAAATGTTCCCAACCAAATCCCTTTGACCCTGTTAATGTTTGTTCCTTGTTAATCTAAGGCAAACATTGTTTGTGGTGTGCATTTGTTATAGAATATAAAAAAAGGAGGAGGGGGTTAAGGAAATCCCTTAACAGTTGTTATTGATTCCACCATTTACTGACTGCGAGTTAAGTGCTGTTTACAAAACAGAACAGATGCAGATGCTGACAAAAAGGTAAACAATTGTTGCATGGCTCTCTGCCAGATTCTGAACCGATATATTAAACGCCAAGTGAAGCACATTTCCCCTATGGATTGCACTTATTGCCACTTCATTTCCTATGTGCTCTGTCTCTCTATTGCCGTGCCTGGCACGAAGCTATTTCCAGTTCTTTGCTGACCCCTGAGGCCTGGCGCTCCCACACACAGCCATTAGAGAAGGGAATTGCATGTGTCTGACACGGCCTGAAACCAATTATTTGATATTTTCTTCAGAATGATGCCCAACTCTGTTGGGAATGAGCAATCATGAAATAATTTACCTCCTGATTTAATTTTTTCCTGCACAAATTAGTTGTAGACTGAGCTGGCTATACACAGATGCCTGTGACATAGCTCTGTCTTATCAAGATGATACTTGAAATGAAGCAGGGGGTTCTGAATTGAATAGGTTGGGGAATCCTGCTTCAGAGGCATTGACAAGTTTATCAGATATACTGATCACATGTACTCTCTGTTGATTGAAAATGACAGAACCTTAAAGAACTATCAGGATAGCAGAGAAAACCACAAGGATGCAAACCTTATCGTGGTATTTAATGTTTTTAAACATCTGTCTGATTTCTGGTTTCCTTTCTGTGTTCCAGAAATCTTGGCATGTGATCAAAATTTAACAAAATATAGAAAACAAACACATTGGTTCATGACTGAGTGACCTTCACCAAATTTAGTATTTGGTAATTGTTTTTAGATATATTGATACTTATAAATGTCAAGGAAGTATGCATATTTTGTAACTCAAATCCCTATAAGTGCTTTATATTTTGTTGTCTATATGTAACAGAAATAAGGCAAAACACAAGATTATCACTCATCAATAAACATAGAAAGCTTATATAAATTTGCATATGTTTAATCCAAATAATGAGATAACACAAGTCTCTTTAGAGGGACTCACTGAACATAAAGCTACAATCAAATCTGTGCAGTAATATCTTGTCTATAAAATCGAGCAAGGATTTTTCTCATTTTTACATCCTGATTCCACATTAGATCTTAGCTATTAAATCTTAAAGGGGCCATGATTGCTGCATCTTCCTATTTCACTTTAGGGTCCAGGCTCCACTAACTAGACCCATGTATACAACAACGAACCTTATGGCTTTTGTAACCATGACTAAGAAAAACAATAAGAAAAATGTCCATTAAAAGTACACCCTCTTCAAATAGCTGAAGGATCATGGTTTTATTGGGATACAGAAAGAACATTAAAAATTATGATTATAATTGATTTCAGTATGGTTTAGAAAAAAGATATAGGAAGGCACTATAAAACAATTTTATAATTTAACTTTGTCTGACAACCATCATCATAAAATTTGGAGGCAATTTCTCTTCTTTTCAGGGTAGATGATTTCTCAAACCTTGGTGTTTACTCCAGTAATTATTATAATAATTAACAGTTATTTTTTTGCTAATGGAAATGTTAATATTGAATTTTAAACTTAAAGTAATTCTTGAAGGACAAACAATATAAT
>NW_017731602.1:495815-497046 GCF_001890085.2 Hipposideros armiger | reverse complement strand
CTTTCTGAGAAAAAGGACTGTCCATGCCTACCATCTACAGCCTTGCAGAAATGAGGCTGGTTTTTCCTCAGGCCGAAATACAAGTCGTTATTAAATCCCTGCTTTGCTTGCTTTAAATACATGCCAGAAAAAGGTCTATGGATTTCTTTTCAATCAACAATACAGAAGAATAATTGCATTTCCAGTTCTTGCCTGTGATCTTAATTTTCAATTATCTGATTAAAAATGCTCCTGCAAAAAATTAAGAATAAAAATAGAAACTGAAAAACAAAACAAAAACACTTGGTTGTGTGATCAAAGGGGAAACCCAAAAATGAATTATTAGGAATAGCTTCAGATGTAAGCTGAAAGGAGAGGCTCTATTTCCTGTTTTTGCTTAATTACCCACCTCCATCCTCACCCTCCCACTCTCATAAAATGCAATTACAGGAGGTGGGCAGTTTGATATTGTTATTTTCAAGTTTCATTTGGGGAAGAAAAATCACACAGATAAACATCTAAAGGAGGCTTTAGTAACTGCTACTGTGGCGTACAAAGCCACATGCTTAGCCAGTTAATACATCTGTACTGTCAGTAGAGAAAATAAATGTGGCACTTTCCAATAACAAATTGTAGGCATAAAATCTGGTTGTAGAATGATTTCAATGTCACTTACAAAGTCAGAAAAAGTTTAGGGTAAAAAGGCCTTAGACATTACCTACTCTATCCCTTTCACCTTATTAGAAAAATTCAAAGAACTTAAATGACTTATCTAAGGTTACAAAACAAGGAGGTGGGAGATTTGGGTCCAGGCCCTTAACTCCCAAGCAAGGGCACTTTTCACTTTCTGCGACTAAAGTAATCGTAAACAAGCAAAGCACCAGTATTTCACTCAAAAATAGCAATTATGATAAAGCAGTATGGGGTGGGGGAGCTAATCAACAATTAGTATTTTCAACAATGGTACAGCAAAAAGTCCTGAAACTATATTATTATTTTAAAATAATCAGTGATAACTGAATAAAGACATCCCTTTCATGAATTTTTACCCCCAATTACTATTTTGTATTTCTTGAAATTCCAGCTCTACTAGTAACAAGCATAATTTTCTTCAGCAACCTAAAGGAGATCTTTACTTCCACCTCAGGAGCACAACAGGGTGAAGAGGTGTGGGGGTCCTTTTAGAAGGCTTGATCTCTTCTCATATAAATGCTTCTTTTTGTTTGTATTTTGCATGCTGGCCTCAATATAC
>NW_017731602.1:470879-494455 GCF_001890085.2 Hipposideros armiger | reverse complement strand
ATAAAATAGCATAGAAACTGCCTCTAGTCAATTTTTGAGTTAATAAGCACAAGCAATCATGAGTCAGTTATGAATCACTGTCAATAAAAATGAAAAGCAAAAACATTGAATGGAATAGCACACAGAAATGTTAAAATCAAAAAAGAAAATGTGAAAGTGCTTGGAAAATTATTTTTTATGATAACTATCATAGTGCCTTACACATTTTTTGCCATGGAGTTTAGCGGCATATCAAGATAATACACCAAATAACTGTAAACAGAGAAAACCCCTTTCTGTGGATTATTAGCTGTGTGGCCTTGGAAAATATTTGCCTTTATGAGTCTCAGTTTTCTCATATTTAAAATATGAATAATATGAAGGGTTGTTCAGAAGATTAAATGAACTCACATATAAAGCCAGAGACAAAATAATATGCAGTAATTGTTATTTTTGATGCTCCAGTAATATTCTCTATATATATTATCAACATAAGTATAAACATACATATGTTTATACATCTGTATAGATAGACAATTCACAGATCATTCAGGGAAGAACAACCAATTCTCAATTTACTAGAAAAATCAGAGGCAATTAAAGACTTAGTAGGTCCAAATTGTCTTAGCTCATTGAGAACATGGTAGATACACACATGGACAGGACATTAGCTCATTAGACTCACAAACTCTTTCAAAAAATTGAACAGCAGGAAACACTCCCAAACTCATTTAAGAGGCCAGCATTACCCTGATATCAGAGCCAGATAAGGACACTACACTAAAAGAAAATTACCGAACAATATTCCTGATAAACACAGATGCAAAAATTCTCAACAAAATATTAGCAGAATGAATTAGACAACACATTAAAAGGATCATACAACACGATCAAGCAGGATTTATCCCTGGGATGCAAGGATGGTTCAAGATACAAGTATGCCAATCAATAAATGTGATCCACCACATTAATAGAATTAAAGGCAAAAATTGTATGATCTTTTCTATAGATGCAGGAAAAGAATTGGACAAAATTCAACATCCTTTCATGACAAAAACTCTCTACAAAATGAATACAGAAGAAATATACCTCAACATGATAAAGGTCATATATGCCAAAATATAGAAACAACCTAAGTGTCCGTCTACAGATGAATGGATAAAGAAGATGTGTGAGATACACACACACACACACACACACAACACACACACACACACACGAATATTATTCAGCTATGAGAAGGAATTCCTGCTAATTGCAACAACATGGACGGAACTTGAAGGCATTATGATAAGTGAAATGTCAGACAGAAAGACAAATGCTGTATACTATCACTTATATGTGAAATTAAAAACAACTGAACTTGTAGAAACAGCGCATATTATGATGATTACAAGGGGATGGGGAATGGGGAAAAAGAAGAGATGTTGGTTAGAGGATGTAAACTTCCAGTTAGAAGATGAGTAAATTCTGGGACTCAAATGCACAGTACTGTGATTACAGTCAGCAATAATATATTATATATACTTGAAAGTTGTTAAGAGAGCAAATCTTAAACGTACTCACCACTAAAAAGTAATGCTAATTATATGACATGACAGAGAGAGTAGCCAATGTTACAGTGGTAATCATTTCCCAATATATAAATGTATTAAATTAACACAGTGCGTATCTTAAACTTACATAATGTTAGATGTACATGATATCTCAATAAAGTTGGAAACAAAAAGACTAGTATACATACAAGGCCTGCTTAAGATATATCAACAGATCACAAAATAGGAATTATAAGCAAAAACTTTCAAATTGGCATTATGTAGTCTTCAATTGAGAAGAGTGTAGAATAGTTTAGAGAAAAGTAATACAATGGCTACAGTAAAGCAGAGTTACCATACAGAAGATTCAGAGCAGTGTTTTTAATGGAATGAGCTATTTCCACCCTGTTCTTTTAGGCAGTAGAGCACTGTCATAGAGGAAGGGCTCTGGAGTCAGGCCTGTCTCTGAATCCTTGCTTCACTCTGTAACCATGAGTAAATTACTTAATATCTTTATGCCTTAGTTTCCTCACTGAACAATACAAATAATGGTACTTACCTTCTGGGTGAATTAGATGAGATAATGAAAGATTAAATGAGATAAAGCAGATCAATGACTGACACATAAATGTTAGCTGTTGTCACTTAAGCTATTTTTACTTAAAAATGTCTTTTTTACAGTTTCAGGCAAAATACAGAAGACTTAGTAAGCATAAGCTGTAGACATATACTAAAGATAATATATAATATACAACCCATTGAAGCCAATCTAGATTTTTTTAGAATAGGAATATAAATTATTATAATTTTTATTAAGAAATATAAATAATTATTATTTTGCTCATCTTAAATGGTATTTCCTTAATAAAATTTGGTCATTGGGGCAAATATTGAAAATAATGTTGATCAATTGGAGTTTAGCAGTTCTCATACAGCATCAGAAGCAATTACTCACTTAGTTTTCTTTCCCTACCTTAAACATTGTCTGCTAAATGAATTGCTTATGGTAGGTGCTCAATAAAGCTAAACTAAATTGATTTTCAGGTAGCCCACTCAAAGAATACTGCTTGAAATTTCTTTTACGAGTGACAAGCATTTAATTCTACACTTTCAAAAAAGGTCCAATATGAATAGTGGTTGAGAACACAGGTCTTGGAGACTTAAAGACCTCTATACGAATCCTGACTCAGGGTAAATTAATCTAAGCTTCCTTGTTTGTTTATGAAATTAAGATAATAAGGAGGTACTTAGCATGGTGCCTGACATATGGAACACATTCATTTAACAAGTCATTTATGCCAAAGTTCAGATAAAAGAGTTTGAGAAAGATCAGTGCACCTGGACTTGGGAAAAATGTTTCAAATCTTGGTGTTAAAGACACACGTAGTTTTCTCTCACGAATGGGAAAACACCTCAATATCAGTTCTAAAGACTCCATAGCAACTTACACATATTTTCAACCATATGGATCTTTTCTTCTGTTATAAACTATATTTAGCACATATAAAACTTTCATATTGAAAACACTTTATAAGTAAGCAGGAAATTTTTTAGAGGATATAAAAATTTGAGAAAATAAGTACACTCATGTAACGCATTTAAAATTTATGCATTAACAATTAAAACGAAAGTCTTTTAGCTTTGAGCAAAATTGTAATGTTCCTAAATTAACCCACTTTGTGTTTTGCCATACATAAAATTGGCTGATGCAGCTCTGCTCTGTGATGTGACACAGCTTCTGGAGGAAAATAAAATTTTTAGAAGAAAACATTTAAATTATTTGAAAATTCATATATCAGAGTAATTTGGTATTCTTGCAATTTATTAAGGATGGTAAGTAAAAATATAGGGAGCTATGGAAATTTTTATGAAGTGATCATAAATTCAAAGATAATTCACCAATAACTTTTAAATACTTAAAAAAATATGGTTTTATGAACTGATTTAGAAATATACCTCAGAGTTTTATGCAAAAACACGACTAATTATAAGTTTCAAAATAATTATATATTTTTATTTTTATTTTTCTCCACTGGTGGAAAATTAAAATGGCAGGAAATAGTTTATATCACAATAGTTTCTTTCTGTTTTCTTTTTTCTTTTGAATAAAATTAGAGATTTTCAAATCATCTTTTATTTACATAAATTTACAGAATATTAGAGGAGGTTTTAAAATCAGCTGTAGTTAAATGCTATGCCTCCATAACCAATTAGAATATAGAATTTTACAATTAGTATTTTATAATAGCTGTTTGGAATTGGCTGACTAAAACATTTTAATTTTAATCTTCTAATTTTAGTTAATGCAAATTTCAACAAATTTTCAACATTCTTTTTACCTAATAAATACTTCAGCTTTGGAAGATACAATGGGTTAAAAAATATACTTTTCCATTTTTTATATATATATATATATATATATATATATATATATATATATATATATATATATATATGTTTATATGTATATGTGTATACACACACAATTTCACTGAATAATTTATGCAACCAAAAAAACCAAAACTCCTATTGGCAATATTTTTTACTTACATTTCCATTACCTTTAATAGTTTAACACGAAAGAAAACACTTCTGTTACTATACTTACAGAAAAAGGAATGCATAAGAGAAATGTATACTGCAAAATTTCATAAGATTTATTTTCAAGTTTGCAATTAGGTTTAACCAAATAGAAAAATGTAAGAAAATTAAAGATATCAAAAGGTTTAAGTTAAACCCAACAGAAATTTTAAAGAATCACTAACCCAAAGCATGCACTGCTCCTCTATGCCTGCTGGAGCTCTTGCTTGTTTTAATCACACGGGCAGCACTTTCTTTGAACTGCAGCTCACAAAAATTTGCAAGAAATTTTGCCATTTCTTCTGTAACAGTATCCAGGTAAGTTTCTTTAATGAATTTCACTGTTGAGGATGGAGCTAAAATTTCACACAGTGTGTTAAAATCCTCTTTTATCATTGAGTATAACTTAAGCATTGTACTTTGGCATCCATGGACCATTAAGTCTAAATTTGATTCTCTGCTGTAAGAAGGAAAGCAGTTCTCCAGAAGTGTAGCCAACAGTTTATTCTGTATGTTTTGATACTTGCTTATAACTTCAGATTCTGGATAAAGAAACAAGAGCTGTTGTATGCACTGATTTTTTAACGAAATCTTTTGCTGTGAATTGTTTATTTCATTATGACTTTGTAATTTGCTCACTAAGAAGCGTCGAAGATGCAGCCTTATATCATCCCATATAGACTTTACATCCACAGAAGAATGATCTTCAACAGAATGAAGAGAGGTCCTAGAGAGCAAATGGAAAGATGGTCCACTTAGCGTTGATGGAAATGAAACACTGCTCTGGCAGGAGAGGCTCCAAAGTAAATCCAATATCATTTCTTCTTGATTTTGTTCATTCTTCAACAAATCTTGCTAATAAAAGTAAATTACAATGTTAGAAATGTGATTAACTATAAGAAAAACAAACAGGAAAAAATTATTCCTATTGTCATACACTATTTTATTATTCATTTCAAATTGGAATCAACACTCTAATGATTGATCTTCAAAAAAATTTTTTTTGAAATTTAATCAATTCAGACATTTTAGAATGTTGGTTTTATGATCTGTTAAATTTTGCAAAGTCCAGGTGACGCACTATATTTTCAATCAGATTTCTAGATATATAGTTTTTAGCCCTCATTGCTACCTACCCCTGATATAACCTAGAATGTATAAAAACTGCACCTTAAAAATTCTAAATAAAAATTTATAGTAAAACATCAATTTAAATGTATTTCTAAGACAAGATAAATTCAAGATTATACCCTAATTAATTTCTGGTAGGTAATTTTCATGCCTGAATGAGTATACTTATTATTATAGGACCCCAAATGAATATACAGAACGGAGACCTTTAAATATTGTATGTGCCTAGGGGTTACTAATAGCTGCCATCTACAGAAATACAATTTAACACATTTAAAGACTTTAACTTTCATTTAAGTTCCTTTTTGAGAGTCATGTTAAGAAAGATTTTATTTTGGAAATTAATCAGGATATTCCAGTTCTCTCCAAAGAAAAAACTATCTCAACATGAAAAAAAAACAAAATAAAAAAACTCTCTGAATCATTTCCCAAAAGATATGAAATTATTCCTTTTTACTTTCCGTGCTGACAGAAAATAATGGTAGGTGTAATTATGAATAGTAAGTAAATGGACAAAAAATTACTTTCTTTTGGACTTTGAATTTTACATGCACACATTCCACTTACATGCTGACATTCCTAATTATGTCTATTTCAACTAATACTGAAATTAGTTTATATTCTTTAGGTAGCAACAAGCTGATAAGAAAAATGGAAGCAAGGTTCAAGTGGCACAAAATCATGCTGGCTTTGAAATTTTTTACTGACATAGATACCACAGGTATTATGTGCAATTCAGAATTATGAACAACTAGACAAATACCAGGAATTTACTTTCAGTCATTCTAAGCATTGTAATGTCTAATTTTGTATTCTGTCTGTAAGAAATAATATCCAATTTCTATATAGTATTTTATTATATAGAAAGCACTTTTCCATACAGTCTCTGGCTTATGTATAATGAAAACTCTGACACAGATATTTTAAAACCCAATGCACAGATAAGGACACTAAAGTGCAGCATGTTTAAGTTACTTTCCAAACGTCACATACAACAAAGCACAGAACCCAGGATGCACCCCCGCTTCATTCTCCTTGTCCTCATTCAATCTACTACACTCTAGAGAGCCACAAAGTACATTGACCTTTCTAAAACTTCTCTCTTCTCCCTGTATTTAGTTCTTTTGCTCCTTCTGTAAAAGAAATGTCCTTAGAGTCCAGGACATCAGTAGCATAGCAAATTCTATAAAGCAAATGAGTCATATGAATGCCTCCAACTTGGGCTTCTTCAAATAAGTAACTGTAAATATTTGATCAAACAAAGTATAATAGTTTACAGAGGTTTAAAATATGTGTTTAGTATGATGGGTAAATTTTGAAAATAACTTCAGGATAACTGCTGAAATGAGAACCTCGATTGTTTGTTTGTTTGTTTATTTAATTTAAACAGCTAAAGAATTAAAAAATAGAAAATATTGTATGGAAAAAAATAGATGTATGAAAAATGCTGTCAAGATTGATAATTTTAGCCTGTAAAAACTTGATAATAAGGTCATTTTAATCTAGACCTGTTTTAATAATGTGGTTCTTTCCTCAAAATAACATGATCAATGATGTAAAAAACCTAGGTCTCAAACAAGCCTATCAGCCTAATGAATTTGAGCAAAACTAAGGTGGCCTTTGCCTTGCAGTGAATAGAGAATGACCTACGTGTGACAGATTAAAAGATAATTAAAAGCTTTTGCTTTTAATTAAATGAGAAAGCATTATTACATCAATATTAATGAAATTCAATACACATGGCTCTTAATAGAAATTAAACGAATAACTATATCCATATTTATTCTTCAAGGCTCCACCTTCAAGAGATAATGGGTGAGAGGATTTTCTTGAAAGAATAAGGCTTCAGGGCACAGAGTCTTCCTTTCTCGTCCTTCTTTTACTTTGTAAACATTAAAGAGACATCTGCAATAATAACAGCCCAAAACTATTTTCATCTGATTCTGTCATCCTGAGCCATCTACGACCTCAAAATATTTTCCACATCTGCCTTAGTCAATGTTTGATGTTTAGACAAAAACGGTGCCTTTTTTCCCTAAATTAAATCAAAACCATAACTACAGAAATACTGCTTTCTAACACTTGTGCTGTTTCTCTGGGAAACTATTTTTGCAACCTAACCATCATTGCAGATAGAGGAGTAATGAAATAACCGTTCTTATTGAAGGCTACAAAAACTTACTTAACATAGAGGGTGGTTAGTATCAAGAAATGACCAATGTAATAATTCCCCATCAATTAACATTGGTTTCGTATAAATTGCAGCCATGATTGAAAAGAGCTAGACATGCCTGCAGGCTGGGGAGGAAGGGAATGATAGACAAGGCTACTTAATAGATACAATCGATAGTGATCTTATTGCGCTTAATAATGAGCACAGAGGAAAATGAGGAGTTGTCAAGGGACACAAGATGTAATAAATATGAACTTTTCTGGTAGAAAATTGTGGTGCATATCAATACACTTTGCGGTATACATCACATTACAAATCACCCAGGAATTGTGTTTAATCTCCATTTATATAAAGCTTCATTGTATTGATAAACATTATAGAAAAAAAGTAAAAGCAAATAGTTCACTGGATTCCATTGGGGTTATAGAAATAAAACAAAACAGAAACTACAGCCCCTAGATATGGCAGGCTAATATAGTCACTAAAATAAATATTTACATATAGAAATTGAATGAACTGTATCCCTTGTTCACCCACCCCACTCCACTATAAAGCAAAGATTCTTTTTTATTTTTTTACCAGTGTTTTGAGAAATTTTATCAAATCTCCATGGGAAGTAGAAGGTGACTTAGATGAATTATAATTATAGTTAGTTAGCCATTCAAAACAGTCAGTTGTTGTTTGCAGCTGCACATCTGGACATTCTTTGTTAACTTCGGACTGTATTTCTTTAATGCAGTGTTCTATGCTATAAAAAAGAAAGAAAATTATTTTGGTTAAAAAGTAGGTAATAGCTTCTTCTCATAATATCATAGGCCTTGAAATGTTTATGTGGTACCCGGCAGCATACAACTTACAAAGTTATAAAACATTCATATGATATGAAAATAATAACATAGACTGCATATTTTTTTATTCATAGTTGAAACTGTAAGTTCAAATTTTCTGGAAGTTTCATTTCAAATGTAATAGAGGAAATATAAGTTAGTTACCTGCTCAGAGATAAATTAGAAATTCTTTTGTGTTGAAAAAAATCAAGCATAGATGCAATAAAGTAATGGTCCTCTTGATAGGCAATGGATAGAAGGCAGAGATAAAAATACTCTTGATGACTGAAGACTAGAAACACACATTATATACTAATAGGTAAATGACTATATAAAATTATGGAAAACTTCAATCAACGGGATAGTAAGACGTCAAAAGTATTTAGATACAAAGGGCTTGTGATTTTAAAAGTTGTAAAAGATATATGCTGTATATGTACTGCTACTACAGCTAAGTACCTTTTCCTGCCATCACACTCCACTCCAAAAAACAAAAACATATTAAAAATTGCACATAAAAAACGACTGGAAGGAAATAGAACAAAATGCAAATAGTAATTATCTTTGCACAATAAAATTTGGTGCTTTTAATTGTATTTTTCTATATTTTCTAAATTTTTAGAAGTCATAAAACTCCTCATTTACTCAATAAACAAAAGCAAACTAGAAACAGAGAAACAGGTTCAACTGAATCTTTCAATATATATGTTTTAAAAATTCCATTCAAAGTATCCTTAGCTCTGATATTAAATGGATATACTAAGTTATTTTAATTTTCATATAAAAATCTGTACATTTATGATTATAAATCCTTGTGGGGTAAACTGGTGACCTTAAGCAGAATGTCATCTGTGGAGCCACATGACATATGACATATTACTACCACCTGATGGCAGCATATTTAAACTGCAAGAAAGCTTATAAACAGGAAAATTCATTTAAAGCCGAATCCCCTCACCCAAAAGTCACAGCTATGCTTTTTTTTTGCCTTTTAATAGTATTAAGAAATATATTACTAAAAATGTTACTAGTTTAAAAAATCTCATTGCTAGTAATTATAGATTCCATGTGATAGAACCATGTAACAGGCTTTGGAAGCCAAGCTCTGATTATTAAAACTGGTGTCATATGAAAAACTTCGAAATTCATCAGGTGTGTGTTGCCTGTAAAACATACACTGTAAAACTTGAAGGAAGGCTTTTCAGGAGATTTCTGAGCATGACTGAATTCAAACTGAATTACCTTGAAACAAATACATTCTGAGATGCAAAGAGACTTTTCATGAAAACAAAGAATTTACAAGAAAAACAATACCTCCTTTGGCCACAGGCCACTCAATTTCCTGATGAGAGTTTTATTCAAGAATGCCAGCTCTAAGTCTGACACGAGATTGGCATATATTTTCTTAAGTAAGCACTGCTATAGACCAAGAAACATGATGCCCTAAGCATACACCTTGACACTAGGGACCCTTTATCAAAGGTTTTTATTATAGCATCCTCATGTGTCTCATTTAATGAAATCTAATAGATTACAGCAATGTGAATTGGAAAGGCTCAATGGTTAGTCTACCTAAATCTGTTTCAATCAGGACTCAGCTTTTCGGCTAATCTCTAACATCTGAATCTGGGTAGAAGCCAATAACTACAATTTACAAATAGGGTAAAGCCTTCAGAGGGCTTGATATTTTAGTAATTTGTCCAATACTGATAAAAGGATTGAGCAGTTACATTTCAGAGGACCTCCCTCATTGATAAAAACTGAGACAGTTGAGCTGCCTTTAAAACCATTTTGTCACAAACTTTAAAATGTCAGAACTCATTATGTGTACCTGGTTTTGTTTTTAGTTGGCTAAGTATCTTGTCATTCTGCCACTCACCACTGTCTACACATCTTGCTTTAAAAGTGCAATCATTTGAAGTCTAGAGATTTATTGCCTGATGATTATACAAAAATAATATTTTCAAAATTTAAGATGAATGTTGTTTTGGTATGTAATCTGACAACTTATCTTCCTTAATCAAAATTTAATTTTGAACATCTAAAACGTAACATAGTATTCTTATATATGATAATAATATTGCTGATGGGGATAGTAATCTTGGGTCTATCCTTAGACTTAGAATGTAGATCTTAGCCTAGGTTTTCTGAAATAACATGGTACTTGTCCTTATTTTGGTTTAAGTATTTTCTGTTTAACTGTCAGTTGCTTCAAATTTTCTTTAGAAGCAAGGTCGGTCATGAAAATACAACCAAGGTAATTTAGCAAATAGAAGTCCAATGAACACACTTTCTGTTAGATCCCAAACAATCAGCCAAAAGTGTAGAGTGTCTAAAATAGAAGTAGAATCTCTTCCCTAAATAATTTAAATATCCCAAATTTACACCATTAGTTGGTTATTGCAAGGATTTTTTAAAGTATCTTCTTAACTTTATTTGTAATATTAAAACCACTGAAAATATCCTAAATGTCCATCAACAGGAGAATGATTAGTTATATTCATCCAGTGGAACAGATCCATGAAAATAAATATAGTAGAAATACAGTTATCAACATGTATGAATCTAACGAATATAATGTTGAGAGGAAAAAAGGTACAATGAACACTACAGTATGATACTATCCATATAATAGTTTGAAAATATGCCACCCACACAACATAGTGTTCAGGATTACAAGCATTGGTGGCAAACATGTAAGGAAATGTGCTGGGATGACCAACATCACCAAATCCGGGGGGGTGGGGGTTCGGGATGGAAGTAGGGTGAGACTGGGGAGAGGTAGACAGTGAGAATTAGCAGTACCGGTAATGTTTTAGTCCTTAAACTGGGCATGGGAATGTTTATCATAGCACTCTTCATGCCTTTTCATATGTCTCAACACATTTCTTAATAAATTTGAACCCCAATGTGCTTTAATTATGACTCTGAATTACCCAAGTTCATGATGTATGCAAGTGGGTGCATTACTGAGAGGCTGTGTGTAATCAATTTATAAATCATTTTAAAAAATGCAATATGCAGGATGCTTTTTAAAAGGACACCTGTGGGGCCGGCCGAGTGGCTCAGTTGGTTAAGAGCTCGCTCAAGAGAGCAAGCTCTGAGCAACAGGGTCGCCGGTTGGATTCCCGGCCCGAGCTGAGCTGCCAACAGGTGGCAGGATGGCTCAGCTAAAAAAAGAAAAAAAAAGAAAAAAAGGATACCTATGGTAATTTTCTCATTCAACATTCACTCTTAACTTCCTTGAGTATAAAAATTACTTATTGAATTAAGACATATTAGATAAACACTAACTGAATGATGAACTTCTGTTAGGCACTGTGATCTAGGAATCCAAACATAAATAAGACATGGTCCCTTACCTGAAGGGATTGTCTAGAAAGAGAGACAGACATGTAAGTAAATAACGCTAGTGCAGTAAGACTTGATAAGAGGCCTGCATAATGTGCTAAAGAAGCACACAGGAGGGGGCCATCAATAGCACCCATGGGAGGCGTGGAAAAGGCTTCTCCTTATAAAAGAAGATTAGATGCAAGTGTATTGATGCTTTAAGAAAATTAATGGACTCACTGTACTTAGAATTCCCTGGTGCCTGAACCCTGAGAATTCAGTGTTGATCATTTAATCTTACTGCCAGGACACTTTAGAACTATATTTACTTGGATAATAAAAAAATATGAATTTATTTTTATGTTCGCAGCTACATTTATGCTCATATGTATATGTGTATGTGTATCTGCACTATCATACTTCCAAAAGGATTGAGATGTCCTACAATTAAACAGACATCACGGGCTGGCTGAGTGGAGCATTGGTTAAGAGATGGCTTGGGATGCCACAGGGCCCCGGTTCGGATCCCACATATGAGGGCCAGTGACACTGCACCCTCTACATCTAAGATGCTGAACAACAGCTCGACGTGGAGCTGGGCTGCCATGAGTCACCGGCGATGGCGTAGGCTGCAGCTCCTGTGGCAGTGGGTTGCCATGGGCTACAGTGTGTAGCCAGCAGCCAGTGTGAGCGGCCAGCAGCCACAGTGAGCGGCTGTCCAGAAGCTGGCGACTGATCTGCCTCACCCAGGAAGAGTGCAGTGTTGGTGCCAACTTGGGCCAGTGAAGCAACGTCCTTCACAACTAGACTGAAGAACAAAAGGACAGCAACTTGTCTGTTCCCATCCCCCCAATTCCCCAATAAAAATCTTTAAAAAAATAAAATAAAATAAATAAAAAAATATACAGACATCATTAAATAACAACAATAACAGAAGAGCCTACTAATATTGGGCTGTTGTAGTTGAGGACAGGAAGAGATATTGAGGAAAAGAGAAGAGAATAATTATGACATGAAATCTTGAAACTTAAGCTTATTGTAAAAACTCTTTCAAGATTTGAAACACATAGTCTTTACCATACAGCCACAAAATAGTTAAAAGAAAAAATAAGTTTTGTTCCACAGGTAAAAGTTATGAAAACTTTTTTATGTAAAGGTTGTAGAAAACCCATATGTGTGCTTTCATAGAAGGCTAGAATTTTTGTTTTTATTTTTAAATCAGGGTAGCAGAGTCATGGCAGAGATTAAAGACTATTTTTTACAGTAAGGGAAATTTTTAAAAAATCAAAGATTTTACATTTTGATGCTCTTGTTTATACTCCTTATCCACAACATAAATTCAGTCTAAGGAAAAGGTTTTTTCAATTCTATCACATGTTTAAAAGAACAAATAAATAGTTGTGAAGTAAATAGAATTTTCTGGATTTTAGTCAAGTACCACTTAACTTGGAATTAACAGGTAATTAATAGAGAAGAGGGCTGATGTAAAAAAACTAGTGTGTAATGAAACTATAAGTCATCTATGAAAGAAAAATCTAATTTTTCTGAGACATATATTTCTGAAAAAAATTTTTTTTAAAGATTGAAAAAAGGATTCATAAAATCACTTCAATGGCTAAAAAGAAATTAAACATTTATGATGAACCGTTTTCAATTTCAGAGAGGTTTGGGTCATTTCAAAATGTTTCAACTAAACTTTCAAGGAAAAAACTTGGGCACCAAATCCTGTTAACACTACCTCTTTAAATCTTTTGCAAATGTATCCTGAAACTCCTATCCTGAAAGACTAGGTAAGACTAGGCAGATTTTTAATCTTTCACCTGGAGTACACTAATAACCTCCCAAGACTATTATTGTTAAACTTCCTTTTATTCAGTTATTCTATGAGGATCATACTATGAAAGAAACTTTCGAGTTAGGGCCCTTTGTAATTTGTTGCTTTACACCTCCAATCCTCACCACAAAAGTTTGGAGAAGCTCTTAAATGGTCTCGACTGCTTTCAGAAAGTTCAGACTCAGTGTGCGACGATGCCAACATACAAAATCTAACGCGCTCTCAAAAGAGTCAGCCAATTGTGCAATACTCCCCAGACTTCCGGTCAATGGCAGAGTAATACTGGCAGTACCAGAGACAGCTGGAACTGACCAGAGTCAGCCTGGCTTTACATCCCAAGACACAATTAGATCTCTTCTTTTTCCTCTGAAATTGACATCTGGGTCGAGATCACTTTTCATAGACTGTACTTATGGGAGTTAGACACACGTGAGTGACACAGGGGTACGTTAACAATATGAATAGGATTTTCCAGAAATGTTCTATAGGGATATAAGGACATGGCAGTTTAATACTTATGACAAGCAAGAATAAGTTAATGTCCTTTCTTCTCTGTGGTAGTTTGTTCAGTACTTTCAGCACAATTACTAAAGTAAGAATATGGTCTATCCCATAAAATCATACAAAGTAAAATCAGGAGAAAAGTGGTGAATCTGTATTAACTAGCATTAACTCTGTGCCAGTTCCCTTGATTCTCTTCCAGAGAAAGATAGAAAAAAGAAAGAGGGAGGAGAGCATGTGTAATAATGAGAATCAGAGGAGATCTGAGAATGCTTCTACTCTACACCTTTATCTCCATTGCCCGGATAAATTCAATCACTAAGTCAGAAAGCAGATTTGACTGGAAGTTACAGCTGAGGGTTTTAATAATACCTATGGTCGCATTGTAAGGTGATGGGACATCAGCATGCATTCTCATATACTGCCCATGGGAGAGAAGACAGAGGCAGCACTGCTGGAGAGCAAATTTGTGAGAGCTCAGTGTACAACTTCTAAGAGGCTATCATATAGATCAACGGTCATAAGAAGGGAAGGACACACGCGTGTAGTAATGGAAGAAAGACTGCAAATTAGATGGAGTACAAATAAATAGAGAAACGCAAAAGAGGAATACAAACACAGGAAGTTAAAAAAAGAGCAAATATTCATTTGTATCCTCTTGCTATTATTAAATAAGTGCCAGAATAATGCCAGAAATAATAATACACAGTACAGTCTTTGAAATAACTAACTTCCATGTTATATAATTTGCTTTGGTCATAAAATACATTAATGTGTATGTGTGTGTGTGTGTGTGTGTATGTGCGTGTGTGTGTGTGTGTGTCCATGGCAGATTTATGGTTCTGCTATGATAAACCCAAAGTTGATAGCTTATTAAAAGATTTCTTTTGGTTACTTCTTCCAGACCTTTAGGCCATCATGTGGAAAACTCTAAAGAAAATATTCAAATATAAATTCAAAAAAATTAAACATTAAGTGTATTAAGAAATACGTACAATCTATGAAATATGTATCCTCTATGAATAAGCATGGTTAATTTTATAGAAACCATGTATCCAACATTCTGTCACAATGTAGGTTTAATGCCAACCCCACCCCACCCCCACAACAGATCTCCTGGATTCAGACAAATTATATTATCTAAGGTAGCACTTCTTGTTTTTCCTTTAGGTTAAAAAAAAATTTTTTTAAGCAGTAATCTTGTACTAGTACATGTAAAACTGATGTCCTGTGAGGTACACACAAAGGTTTCCTAGAATTAGAAAACAGAAAGGTAAAATAAACTCTTAATGATAAAATTATATCCTTCCAGCTGAACAACAAGAGGAGAAAAATCATCCTATGTCGCACTGTGAGCCCAAGAGAACTTCTATATCCCAATGTCTTGCTAAACTAATAATAGGTTTCATTCAGCTTAAAAATTATTTCAGTGCTATGTGCACTTTTCTGAACTGAGTCTGGGGATATAACATTCATATATTCCTCTTTGGTAGGTTATTTACCCTCTTGCTACCAATTTTGGTACCTGTTAAAAACAAATGATTCACTCTCACTGATTTCCACTGTCAGACCTAAGAGACACCACGCTCTGACTTGAGTGGAAAAGTGAAAATGGTCTGAGAGAACGCCAGCCTCTCTTGAAGGGCAGGTGAAGGTTCAGTGACCTCGGGGCACGCTGGTCCATTCTGGGGAATCACTGCTTTGGGGAAGCAACAGACCCCGTGGCCCATAAAACCTGATGATATTAAGAGGAGGGAAGGAATTCACACTTAGATTTCAAGGTCATTGCTAGAAATACAACTTTAAAAATTTAAGGGTAAAGAAAAATACCATATTTAAAAATGAATTACTCATGTTTTTTTCTTTTAAGGTATTGGGAAAACCCATATCACACAGATGTTCATTACTTATTCAATGTACACCATTGAGAGATAAATAGAACTGTTGGAATACAAAAATGCCAAAGGTAATTCAACTACTGCAGTGTAAGTGTGGCATAACTGATTCGTCATGACATACAATTTTCTAAAAGCCATTCTGTTAGAAGGCAATAAATGAGTGCATAAATGATTTACACTCTTCTGAACTATGGTTATTATTCAGTATTTTATTTTTAAAAATATATACACCCTATACTATTATGTTTATTCTCTAGAGTATAATAAAAACATAATTGAATTTGATGAAAAATAGACTTGATTCTAAATGTAGCATACAGCACACACAGCTACACCCTTATTTTATTCCTTGTAAAGATCAATGGTCACCGGAGATGGCTCTGCTCTAGGTTTGTTTTAATATATGGGCAATAAAATATTTTTAATTTAAAAATTACATCCTTCTATTCTATGTCATGTTTTCTTTTTAATACTAACATCTGAGTTTTGACCTAAAGAACAACGTATGAATGCCAAGTACAATATTTTAATCACTGTTTTACTTCTAAATATGATTTCTTATTGACCAGGTAGGGCAGGAAATTAAGTACAGATGGTTTAGCAAATAAACAAAAAGCCTTAGAGTTCAGTGACTTGTTTTGTTTTGATGGTACCCTAAATGCGGTTATGAAAGAAAAAGGCTCCCTTTAAAAAAGTATTAAAAATTTGTTTTAACATAACCATCTCTGGAATTTACACAGATGATTTAATCTATTTAAGCTAGAACTATTTTCATTTATACTTTCCTTTGAATTAGAAACATTGTCATGTACCATATAAATATATAATATATAAATTACATAATTACACTAAAGTTTAATATAGTTATTGTATATTTATATATAATATAAATTATATATACTCTATAGTATGGTTAAGTCATATATATATGCTATCTTTAAAAATATATATATATATACATATAAAACAAGACATAAAATCTAATGATAAAATTTTTTAATTTATATATATATATATATATATATATATATGGCAAATACAAATTAAAAATAGAGGCATAATTCTCTGTTTATATAATGGAAAAGATTTCCATCCATTTCTTTTTCTTAAAGCTTTTAACTTAGAAACTTATAATTTTAAGCACTTTTTCATCTCTTTGAAATATATCCCTTGGAAGACTAGATAGGCCTTTGGTTAGCTTTCTCAGCCAGGACTGTCTTTCTCAAGAACCTGGGAGCCATCTTTTCCAAATGCAAACAACAAGGGAGATAGCTCCTTTATCTTCCAGTTCCTGTGGAAGAGGAGGGGCCTAACTTCAGTGGGTGCCGTGTTCCAATTTGCAAAGCTACTTCTTGTCATAAAGATATGAAAAGTTGGTTTCTCCTCAGGATCAAGCCAGTTAGCTAACACCTGTGTTCTTTAACCATGATAAAGTCAGGAAGAACTATGTGTGAAAAAAAATGTCAAATCCTCTTTGAGGACTAGTTATTGTTTATCTTGAAAACACGTATGCAATGGGTTGTACCTGCTAGACTATATAAAGGGGTGAGATTCCTTTCTGTCTTGGCAGTCTCTTATTAGATGGCCTGTGATGGGCACTGCATTCTGGTTTTAATGGTTGTTGAATAATAAAAGTGTTTTCTTTCTCTTCGGCCTTTGTGAAGAAGATTTCTGGGATGGTAGAAGATTTTCTTTTTAGTTATAATTCCCCAACATACACTATCTTCTGAATTTAAGTTATCTACCCCCACTTTTATGATCATGAAAATGAACTGTATTCTCATATAAACCATGAGGAAAAAAAATCATAGGCTCATTTCACTTGTTTAGTTCAGTTATTTGACAATTCAATATAACTCTCCCTTAAATTAAAAAACAAAAATACTATGTTGTCATCCTACAATATAAATTTTTTATTATGGTTTGCATATTTGTAACCCAAATGGGGTTGAATTATTAGAACCTTTGACCAAAAGTAAGTGAACTGACTCAAGGGCCCACAAATATATATGAAGACAAAGTCCTTTCATTCAAAGAACATGTGTTACTGGGAAACTACTTAACTGTCTCTGCTCCCCCAGTGTATATGGTAGCACTAACTTTTGGAGTTAGGTGATGAAGAGCAATTCTCTATGGAGTCCCTAGCCTTCCAGATAAGACAGGAGGAGTTGTAAAATGATAAACATTATATAAAAATAATTTATTTTAATGTCCTGTTTTCAGCAACTCAAGCAATCCATGGCTTTACACTACCATTTTATTTTAATCTTATTTAAAAATTTTAAATTCTGTGCTCATCTATGAAATGAGAATGCTTAACTGTAAACATATAAATGAAAATCCAGGCCATCAATACTGGCAAACTCTAATAATCATTAACAGCAATTCAATGGACTTTTTCTAGTTTTATTTAAAGTGCTAATCAGATAAGGAAAATCATGTTAAATTTTAGAGGGAGGGTCTCATCAATTTTTTTCAGCAAAATTAATGATAATACCTAAAATTAACTAAGCGTAGGACACACTAAAACTAGACTAAAGTTTGTGTAAATGAAGCATGAAACCAATTTGTTTTAGTGATTAGCAATATTTACCTTGTCCCATTTTGTTCTATCTGTTCATCAATGTCACTGAAGATCTGCTGAAACTCCAAGTCTCCAGGAAATGAATTTAACAAACAATGTAGGTCAAAAGAATTATGGGGAAATTCATCTCCCCAATCCATTCTGTGGAACAAGAATAGAAAACACGTCAGTTACCCCAAAAAAGAAGAAGAAAAAAACCCCACCTCAAGTTGTGATACTAAAGCAAAAACAATAATTGCCATTTTTGGGCAAAATGAAATATAGCTGTAGAACTAGGGTATTATTAAGTGAAGTAGAATGGTTTGTTATTTAAATTTCACGAGGTGTGACCTAATTTTCACACTTTTCTAGGGTTTGAAAGCTGAACAAAACAGCACCCCTCAGAGAGTGCTTAAATATCCTGCTGTTTATCACAGTAACCAAAGGCTGCAAAGGAAATGACAAAGCCTCATAGACCACTGCGAACAAAGGTGGTTACAGAGAGAATTTAACACCTTCCTCTCACTCTTGTCAAAACACTAACTTGGAAATTATAACCTCAGAATTTTTAAAGTCTTATCCCCTGGCCCTACTGATATATGAAAAAGGCAAACCATTCTCCTGAGTGGCTCTATCATCCCGGTCAACGTAAGTATCGAAAACTGACTAAAACTTAAGTATGCTGCTCCTTATAGAGAGATATGCATTCTCCCGCTATCAAAGCTTCACTCATTCATTCATTCCGTATATATTTATTGAATGTTTGCTAAGTAACAGGCACTTCTGTAAAAGCTGGGGATATTGCTGCAACACGTCAAAGTCCCTGCCCTTATGGAGTTTTTATTCTCGTGGGGAAGGTCGATTTTAAAAACAATGAAACAGGTATATTTTATGAAATCACATGGTGAGAAGTGCTATGAGGACAAGAAAATCAGGGTAATGAGATAGACTAAGAACGATGGACGTGAACTATTGTGAACTATTTTATTTAGGGATATGTTATTTTTGGATATAAAATAGTGCTTATAAAGTATTTTGATGATTATGGTATAAATGAAAGAGAGATTTTTAAACATTAAATTATAAGAAATATACATGAAATAAATATTACCAAAAAGGCTTAGGTAAATGTGGTTTTAGTTTGGATAAATCCAAAATACTTGAAAAATTGTCTAAAAAGTTTTGCAGAGGCTACAATACTAACAAACTTCCTCATCTTTAATTTTTTATTAATAAATTTGGCTAATTTATTTCCCTATAATGAAATAGTTTGACGATTTCTCATAAGTCCCATCTGGAATTCAAAGGATTTATCTTGGAATAAAGCTTTTATTTTTCTTCAGAAATATTATTTTAAAAGGAAAGCACCCAACTGAAATGTTTTAATGTAAAAATCTACAGCATCACAAAGTTTGCCAGTTGTAAACTCAATTAGTTTCAAATAAAGAATAAGAACTGTAGTAGTTTAGAATGAGTCACCCCAGGATGTGCCCCTGTGATATGTGGAGTGTTTTGAGCTAGAGGAAACCAAGACCATGCTGATTCCTGCCCACTTTAACTACGAAGAATTTGAATTAGGGGCCTTGCCCAGAATAAGAAATTATCAGCGATAACCTATTTTGACCTATCTATGTGGCAGGGAAAACTACTAATCACTGAACACCTGCTTTTCTTATCATCCTGCAAAGTCCTTCCTCCCTTCTGAAGCCCCAAGGTGATCCTTAGCTCAGAATGTCATATATACCTCATTTTGCCTTTCTGTCTTTTAACTGCTCATGTATGTGGGGTTCCCATGTATACAGATGTATTAAATTTAGTTATATTCTCTTGTTAATCTGTCTCATGTGGATTTAATTATTAGACCAGCAGAAAGAACCTTGAGGGTAGAAGAAAGTTTCTGCCTCCCCCACAGCATGGATATAACATTCTAAAATTGCAAAATCCTAATATATTTGGATTTACCTCTCTCAAAATATTTTGCAGTACAGTGTAATTTCTCATTTGAAAACAAATATTTACCTATAATGTGCCATAATAAATATCAATTTGAAATCAGGCTCAAAAAACTAAATAAAAAACTATAAGCTAAATGGTAGAAGACTCCATGTCTATCAGAAGTTACACTTCTTTAGGACACCAAAACCTCAATATTTCTATATAACCAATGAGCTCGAAATCTTCATATCTCTCTAGCATCTCAACTAGTGATAGCTATTAAGAGAATAATAATTTCAAAATCCAGTGGCCATTATTACTAATAATGAATTTAGTTTACATATTTGCATATTTTTAAATTATTTGGGGTAGTTCAACTCTTTACTTGGAGTTATTCAAAAATTGTTGTAAAAAAATAAAACTCAACTTTTATAATGAAAAGATTTGATTGGCTGAGTGTTCCTGTAGAGAACTGAAACTTAGTGAATATTTTGTTTGTAGCAAGCATCTCTGTAATAAAACAAGTTATATATCAATATTCTGTTTAAAGTTGTCTCAATTTGTCAATACTGAAAAGCCTCAGTAATTCAGATAATACGTATTCAAAACTTCAGAAAATATGTATAGAAGTAGCTTAAATACAGTAGCAAAATAGCAATATGATTTGTTTTATATCTACTATGTACCAGGTACTTTATATACATCATCTTCCTTAATTCTCATAATAACACTACAAAATAATTATTAATCTCATTGATAGAGGAGGAAACTTGGGCCCAAAGAGATGGACATGTGACAAAGCTACCCAGTGTTAGGGGTACGGTTTGAACTCAGGTCTGTTTGGTTCTAAAACTTGAGGGTGCTTGTATCTTGAGAAATGAATCACTTACTGCATACAAAACACAGTTTTGTAGAAATGATATTAACCAAAACGTTAAAATGGCTATACCTGGATATTTAGACTATGGTTGATTTTTATTATCTTTTTTATAGTTAGCATTTTCCTGTTTTTGCAATAAGTATTATCATTTTATATGTGATTAGGAAAATATTTTTAAAAGAAATTACTCCTACTTTCAGATGGCTTATGATTTTTTATTTTACATTTTCTATCTGTCTGCATTTGAAACATCTTCCAACCTTAACAGTTCTCTCTTGCCAATTATGTTTATCATTTCTTTTGAAATCTAATTCAAAACTTACATAATTCCTAAATATCTCTTAATTATCTTATTATTTTGTGTTATTCACGTTTGCAAATGGTATTAAAATACAATTTTGTATTATTTTGGTATTGAATGTGTGTGTTATATCCTTCATTGAAATCAGTTCTGGAGTAAAACAATAAGGAAGGGACTGAGACATGTGGAGCATTCACATGGGGTTAGTGACCATGATTTTGAAGGATTCCCAATCTACATGGCTGTGTGATTTTCTCTTTTTAACCTCGGTAGAGAAGTTAATCAATAAATACAAAGACTGTCATTTGATAACAATGATAGGGTACCAAAATGATGATGGTTCAGAGTTTTCATGTGACCAGCATAAACCTGTGATGCTTCCATATTTATAAGGTTCCAAGGTGATAAAGGGTAAAAGAAGCAAGAGGTACCTTTTAGGTTAAGAGGCAGTATGTTTAAGATGCTGTGTGACAGGATAAAAAACAAACAAACAAAACCCTGAGGGGTAAAACAGAACTAATAGGATAAGAAAATTAACCTAAGTGAATAGTGATGCACAGGACCAACAAGAGAAATAAATAAAGGGCAGTAGGCTGTGGTAAGCGATGCTGAAGTTTGGATTTATAAGTTTTCTCATTAGATCAGGCCAGATCCCTGATGGGCTGTGGTGAGAAAGAAGCATGCACTGAATGGGCATGAATTTAGGCACCAACCCTCCCATTTCCTCGCATATGCTCCGCAGGCCCCAGGTGTGTCTGACGCTGTGATGGTGGGCATCCAGAAGTGGCAGAGAGAGAGGCTAGGCAGTCTCTGCTCACAAGGAGCAGAGACAGTAAAAAGAATAAGGCCATAAAATGGGAGCCAGCAGAAGGATCGCTGCTATTCTCTAAGCAAAAAAAAAAACAAAAACAAAAAACGACGTCAACAACAGAAAAGTAAATTATTGAGGGACCAACGTAGTTTGGCAAATACTTCAGTGGTACTTCAGAATGGCAGAACTCACTTTAAAAAAATTTACGAGGAAAACAGAAGAGGCTGTGAAGTTGTGGGTCAGGATCTAGTAATAGAGTTTCTTTGTGTTTCTGTACTTCCAACTGTTAAATTGTCATCAGGGAGATAATAATAGTCTGACATAATGAATGAAGTCTCTTATCCTAATCCATGGTCAATCAAAAATGGGAGATGTAGCTTTTTAAAGTACAACAACTCTGGTTTTGAAATTGCCATTCTGCAATGTTGTTTTTAAATGTTCATGCTCCTGTAATGTTTCTGATCATTTTTTTGTATAGGATTAAAAACAAAGTGCTTAATATTTCCAACACGTATTAACAGGCAATCTAATATTAATTATTGCCTTTAAAAATGAGTTATGTTTGGAGAATTATATCTAAGCCAAACATCTGTAGATCATGTTTCAGCCGTAGGCAAATTGTAACAGTTGAGTTATAAATTCCTAGGAACAGTGACTATAATAAAATATGAACATTATAAGCACTGCCAGAAAACTTTACAATAAAGTAATAAAAAATAATATGTTATGTGATCAAAAGAAAGCCCACAAAAATAATTTTGGAATCTCACTGGTCCTTCAACATATTTTAAAATGATACTTTTCTAATCCTAGGGTCTCTTCTTTGTAATTTAAATACATATAATGGTTAGAGTCCTTATTTTATCTTTTTTTAATATTAAAAAGCCAGGGTGCCGTTCTTTTTATAACCAACCAATATATGCTTTAAAAGAAGTGAAAAGAAGATTGAAAAAACTAACCATTGGGAAGAAATCCGCACTGAGTTAGTAAAGGGGTAACATTTGGGCCACACGATATTTCTCCTTTGGAAAAACGCAGTGAGGCTCATATACCTTCTCAGATCTATGGGCAGACTGTGAAATTAATGTGTCCACCAGCCCCGGATAACTTAGTCTTACTGTTCAATATCACTGTCTAACCTGAAACAAACACTGTTAATGAGCATGGTAAGGAAGTGGGGTGCTCTAATTAAAAGTAACTGTATGTTCTACATATAATGAAAAAGATTTCAAATGTTGCATTATAATAAAACGCATTTAACTTGAAACATCATTGAACCAAGAATCAATAGATTTGAG
>NW_017731602.1:467225-470149 GCF_001890085.2 Hipposideros armiger | reverse complement strand
TTTTACCTCGTATGTGTTGATTTGTTTACTGCCATATATATTTGATAGCTTTCCCTAGAAATATTATAAATTTCCTTCATTATGAGACCTATATAATATACAAAAAAGTTTTCTTTTTTTTAAAGGCAAGATCTTCTTCTGTGGTATTTCAGAATTGTCAGAAATTTCTTTTCATCAGTCATTGGAAGTTAAAATTTTAATGTTTTAGCCTTTCCCAAAAACTGAGAAAAAACTCAAGTGGATCTCAATTTGTTTATAGTCATTTAAAATATCCTATGCATTAAAGTCTTATATTAGAAATAAAAAAATGTGTTACTCTATTCAATTTATTTTCTCAACTCTCATCTATTTATTAGGTTTCCCCAACAGATTGCTATACTTTCTACAAATAATTGTGCAAGCTCTGATTATTATAATTATATGGGCTAGAATATTAATAGTCAGTAAGTACTCATATTAACAAGCTATAGCTCTTAAAATCCCCTTTATTAGAATATAAAATAATTCATCGTAACTCTTCTATTAATAATTTACATGTGAGTATATATGAAGTAGAAATTGACAGGATCAGTCAGAATACACTATTGTAGCTTGACAAGCCAACAGAATTAATTGTCATATGTTTTACTCACCAAATCTGACACTGCTTTATTTTTCAATGTACTTCTCTTTCTAGAAACTATTTTCATTTTAATTACTCTTTATAATCTTCAATATGCAATTCTAGTCATCTCTTGCTTTAGTATAACATAACAGTAAAACCAAAATAGTGTGAAAACAAATTTTAATTTCAGCAATTTTTAAAACTTGGCATATATACATTTCACATGATTTAAAAGTCATAAAATTATCATATATTTTGAGATTAGACACAATGTCACAAATTATGGGGTTAATGATTAATATCTTCCAGTGCAGTAAAACCTTACAAATCTAGAGACTAGTACATTTGCATTAGTAGAAAATTTAAGATATGGAGCCCTTTTGAAAAGGCAGTTATATTACGTATCAAGTGGGAATAATAACAAACATAGTTTATGAGATGTCAATTACATTTTAAGGAGCTCTTTTAATAATTAAGTAAGAATGATTTGAACTTAGTATGTACTTTTTATATAAATGGGTGTTTCTAAAAGATTTAGGGTTCTTAAAGAACATTCCAAGAGTTTAAGAATTTCTCCTAAAATGTTGTTACTAGTATTAATTAGCTAGTCATATTAATGTGATACTGTCTTCTTAAATTTTGGTAATATTATTAATTAACTTAAAACTAATTTGATGAATAAAATTCTCCATTAAAATACCCTTTTATGATTTCCAAGGCTTTGCTCCATCAATTATCACTAAGTTATGCTGTAGTATCAACATTCCTTTCAGCTGACTATAAACTGTTCAAGTTTCTTGCTTTTCAGGAACCAACAACGCCCTCCCTAGGACCCCTTTTCTTTTCCAGCCCAGCGTCTCATAACAGCAGTCCATATTTCCTAGTCTTCCATTCTCATCTCTCATTTGCTTCCCATCCTAGAGCAATCTGGCTTCTGCCTCTATCCTTACACTGAAACTGACAAAATATTTTTCAGTTCCTATCATACTTAATCTCTGCAGTATTGGTTATTGAAAGCTACTCTGAAGTTGTCTCTTCTCTTGATAATCTTCCTAAGTATTATGGCTTCCCAGTTCTTTTCTTGTCTGTCACATATTTATTGACAGGCTCCGGGTAGGAGTCCCCACCTTGGGTAGCTGGCCAGTTCATAGTATTTTTCTTTCTTTCTTTCTTTCTTTCTTTCTTTCTTTCTTTCTTTCTTTCTTTCTTTCTTTCTTTCTTTCTTTCTTTCATTTGTTCGTTCGTTCGTTCTTTCTTTCTTTCTTTCGTTCTTTCTTTCTCTCTTTCTTTCTTTCTTTCTTTTTCTTTCTTTCTTAAATCTTAAATATATGGATATACAATGGTGGTCTATTTCTATGCTAGAGGACCCAGCTTTCCTGGCTATAACTAATAGATACAGGGTTAAGACATTTGACCCAAGCTGAACCATCAGATGCATGCTAAATGAATCTTGAAATTTGTAATAAAGGCAGGAAAAGCGAACCACTGGTGGTAAACTTATCGAGTTAGTTCCAGCCTTCCATGAGAAGGTACACAATTTTTTTTGGCTGAGGCCCCTACAATTGTCCAGTTCTTGTTCTCTGACTTCTCATTGAGTTTTCTTTTGGTTCTGTGAGACACACACAATGAATCCTCTCCCTACTCTATTGCCCACCAGTCACTTTTTGTTTTTTTGCTTAAATTTACCAGAGTAGTTTTTATTAAACTAATAAACATCTGGACTGGCTCCTTTCTCTTCTCTGCCATTAAACACTTGGTATTCACCACAGGGTTCTCTCTAGACCTGCTTCTCATTTTAAATACTTTCCCTGCACATCCTTCATTCAAACCTACTGCTTCTTTTTATGTAATTTTACCATAGTAGATTCATTTTGTTCTTTTCTAAAGTGTTTTAATTTTTAAAATTTTTGTTTTATTTTTAGTCATTGGATTTTTCTCCTCCTCAGACCTCAAAAAAATCTCTTCCTAGTAGTTCTCATTTTGTAGTCTTTCCAAAGTTTCTTGCCGCTTTTCTAACTTGGGAAGGGAAATATAGAAATTTGTCTTCCCTTTCTCTTCCTATTCATTTCACGTTGAGCTCTTGGTCCTTTTCTTATTCTACATGCTTTTCATTGAGTAACCTCATTCACCTATTATCTTGATGCTAAAAATTCAAAGTCTATATCCCTAACCTCAGTTCCTCTTCCAAACCTCCCTCCCCCACACACACACCTATTTCTAAGCATTTATTTGACAATTCCACTTTGCTGATTCAAAGGTCCCTTAAACTCAACATGTCCAAAATTTAATTCAAAATCTTTTCCTTAAACTGGCATCTCTT
>NW_017731602.1:465378-466860 GCF_001890085.2 Hipposideros armiger | reverse complement strand
CCCCTTCCTAACTTTATCCTATGAATCTCTTCCATTTGGCCACTCTTGAGTTGTATCCTTTCTAATAAAACTGTAATCAGAAGTACAGTGCTTTCCTGAGTCCTGTGAGTCATTCTAATAAATTACTGAACCTGAGGGGGTGGGGTTGAGGGAACCCTCAAATTTGTAGTCAGCCAGGCAGAAGTGGGCATCCTAGAGAACCCACTTGTGGCCTAGGTCTGAAGTAGGGGCCGTCTTGTGGGACTGAGCCTTTAACTTGTGGTGTCTGTGCTATCTGCAGGTTTAATAACTTAATAACTTAAACCATTTTTAAATTGTGACATGGTAGGAAAATATGCTTGTGGTAAAAAAAAAAATCAGGATTTAACATTTAAGCTATCAAAATTTATATCTGATACCTTAAAACTCTTTCTAGTTTCCACCTACAAAAAAAAAGGAAATCAGATAAAAATAATCTTTAAGGACTCTTCTAGTTTTAAAATTCTATTATTTTAATTATGTGATCTATTTCTTTAATATTTAATCTTCTGTTACATTGCTTTTGCAGTATACTTTTTAATTCTATAGTTTAATAAAAGGATAATTTGTTGTTGGTTAAAGCAAATTCATATGAAATGACTTGAAAAATCTACTTAAAAAGCAATCAGTGAAAGTAAATATTGGATTTCTTTATGTTAAATCTAAAAATCCATCGGTATCCTTGCTTTTTACTTTATTTGCTGCTTAACATATCTCAACAGTGAATCTATCATATCAACATAGTCATCATGATCCAAGCTGCAAATAATAGAGAGTGTCAGTGTCAATTTTGCTTTCTCACACTTGCTTCCCTTCACTTCATCTGATTTTAATAATCCCTGTCAAACCACAAACAGTCCAAATTACCTTCATGACACAGAAGCTTTCAAGGAGCAGACAGAATCTCAACTTTCATTTAGCAACTACAAAAGAAAGCTGTCCAGCTGGACAAATATTATTTCCACACTTGACAATCTCTACAGTTGAGCATGCATTTTAATTTTAACTAAACCTGCCAGGAGTTTGATATGAGCTTCTTGTTTTGTATAGATTGATTCACAGGATTATCAGGCCAATGACTGTAATTGTGATAAAAGAACCCTACATTTTTATATTAAAAGATAAATCATACACCAAAGCTGAGGGATCAAAATGATCATGTAAGAGATAATGTGGAGGCATAGATGGCAGGAGTAAAACCTACTTAAATCAGATGTTTTAATTACTAAATAATGTCTAAAAAAACAAAATACAGCTTGATGTAATTTTGAAAAGTAACAGCTAATAAGTAAAAATAAAATGTAAAAAAGTTAAAATTTTGCCCAAAGATAACATTGAGAAACAGGTTCTAAGAATGAAATCTAAAGAGATTTTTAAAAATTGTTTTGCTGATCTGCCTCGCCAGAGAAGAGCGCAATGATGGTGCCAACTTGGGCCAGTGAAGCAACATCCTCCACAACTAGA
>NW_017731602.1:457468-463613 GCF_001890085.2 Hipposideros armiger | reverse complement strand
TATAGGGTTAGCAAATTTTAAATTATTAATATCTTTAATTGACTCCTCTATATACTCTTCCTTAGGTACTATGCTACCTGGTAAATTCATTAAATTCATAGCAAATTTTTCTAGTGGAGAATATCCTTAATTTTAATTTTTAATAATGAAAAAAATAAACATTTTAGCTTAAATCTTTTTACAGGTTTTTCTTTTCCTCCTTGCAGTGACTTTTTTGACCAATAATTAAAAAACAAACAAACAAACAAACAAAAAAACAAACAAAAAACCTCATCAAATATTTATAATTATTTTTTAACGTGCTGAATTTGTATACTGCAAAATTGTTAGCTTTCCCTCTTTAACTACATTCTGGTCTAAAATATAAATTTGTTCAATTAAAAAGATGAGCTCCATGAAAAGAGTTTGCCCGTAAGTCTAGATATTTCAAAACACAATAATAGAATTTCATAATTAAATCTTGTACACCATTTGAGTTCTCATCATTTAATTTGTTCAGTTCCATCTTTGATTTCATGGGGGTACATTTTCAGGTCTTATTTGTAGGCGTTGTTTTCAATAACTGCAATTCCTTAAAAACTTCACATCAACTGAATTTTTCTGCCTTCCATTTGTTAAATGCTTTGATTAAATAATTCTAATAGGTTTTGAAGAAACTACAACCAAAATTGAAAGGACATTTTTACAAGAGTATTAATACTACCATCGTAGGTCACTTAAAATAATTTACAAAGTAATTCTTCAACATCTCAAACATTTCTAAAATCCAAAGAGAGAAAGTGTATACTGCCATGCTTAAATTATTTTTGTTTTCTTCAACGTCAGTCTAATCACAAAAATCTATACGCTGGACATCTTGTGTATGTATAAATACATTTGTACTTTTTGACAACTGTGTCTTCTATTTATACTGGTATATTATGCAGATTTTTGGATGTCATTATAAATAACCATGTACATCACAACATATTCCCAGTTCTCTCCACAGGCTCTATGTTTATTTAAAATTTTTTATGATGTTATGTTCCACCACAACATATTTTTAATATTAGCAAGACCAAATAATTCTATCATGTTGCAGTTTGTAATTCAATTTATAATACTATTCTCAAAAATGTCAAGTGTTTTACCTTTTACAGAATGAATTTCTAAATGCTTTACTTTGAATCCGTGAATTAGACATGAAACTTGAACCATTAGCGGAATTGATTTTTTAAAATTAGAAACATCCAATGATACTGATGTAAAACTGGCATCATTTAACTGTTGATAAAATTATTTCAATAGAGCCAAAACATTAACAGCTATTGTTTCACCTTTTAAGTATGCACAAGAAAACTTGAAACTGAAAATAAGAGGGATTAATTTAGAACCACCACTTTATCTAAATGAAAAGTCATGTCTCACAGAGTGGTACACAAATGTACCTTCTGCAGCTAAGTATTAAAATGTAGTATTTGCAGGCATGGTCTTAAAATAAGGCTATGTAGTAGATGTTGAAGTTCTTCAGAAGACTGATGCCTTCTTGTTTTCATGTGATCAGTGATGTCATTACAGTCCCCATAGTGTGGGTTACACATTAATTCTTTTCAGCAAGTCATAGGAAGTTCAGTTCTAACTGTTAAATGTGCACTGCTGTGATTTTTTTAAATTACTATCACCAAAAGGGTTACTACAAAATAAAAATGTATTACCTAACAAAAAAATAAATAGGTAGGTGTAGATTTATATCACATGATATATGATAAAACCCTTGTAGTCGAGTTTGAACTGTATTTACTCTATGGCAAGATTAAATAAAGGATGGGAAACAGTATGCCATCCATGGGCCAGGGCATGTATCAGCACAACTGGCTGGCACATCAGGTGGCCAGCAGAGGTGGCAGCATCTAATACTTCTGCCATCACCATCACCGAAAAGCTAAAAAGTTAGCTGTATCTAACTGCTCATGCCAGAGTGCATTCACTTTATCAGCAAGCACTCTTCATGCTGCTTTAGAAAAAGATGTGTTAGCTTATAGTATTAGTTCTGGAAAGGATCTGGAAAAGAGAGGTGGGTTATTGCCAAGTTAACCATATGTTAAAGTGAGAATTCTGTTCACTACACTGGCGTCTCACATATGAGATTGTGTCAGAATGCAGAAATACAAAGTGTAGGTCTACCTAAACCTAACATAGTTTATTTACATGCAACTATTAAATAATCATTCAAAAATGAAAAATCTGAGACAAATGCTGAACCAGATGAAATATTAGGATAAAAGGCATAAAACTGGATTACTCTGGGCAAACTATATATATGATGTGATGTCTGTATGATGGACTATTTTAAATAACAATATAACATAACATGGAACTTAAGTACTTATAAAAAATGATAATCTAGCTCTGTATGGCATCACATAAAAAGATTTCCAGAAAACTATATTATTTCATTTTAAAAAGTAAGTTGTAGAACTATATATACAGCATGATACAGTATAATTCTTTCAAAACAGTCAACCCACCCCAAAAAATCAGGAAAGATACTTAACAAAATATTAACAGTGCTAATCTGTGGGTGATGGAATGAAAAAGGGATAGGGAAAGGGAATTTTTATTCTTTATCATCTTCTATTTTTATTTGAACTTTTATTATAATGAGCATGTCTTACTTTTGACACATGAGAAGCAAAAACAAATAAAAAATACAAAAAATATAAAACATGAGCTCATTTAGTATCAACTGAATGGTACAAGTAACAAATGGTCTAGAATCCTGCAGTGGGAAGTTCCATATGGGCAGATGGAGATGGGGAAGTCAAACCATCAAGAAAAAGGAAGACACGGATTCATACAGGTGGGAGCCCGGTGATCTTCCAAAACCCATAGCCTGTCACAGGATCCACGCTTGAAGACATTTAATCTCTCACTATACATAGGTTCATTCTCCAATCATGGGAATGAGCCAACAACTAGTGAAGGGAGGACATAAGAAGCCTCAGCCAGACAGTAACTTGAGAAGTAAAGAATGAGTTTGTCTCCTGCTCATTTCCCTCCCCATCCACGATCTGGACTTGCATATGACCAGTGTATAGTTGGGCACCCATCTTGAGGTTTCTTTGTATGTACTGGGATCCCACTCCCAAATCCCAGCCACAGACCTGCTCCAGATTCACAAACCGCCACCGACAGGAGGCCCTGCTAAGTAAAATGATGAGAACAGCCCTGGAGCATAAATGGGAATGCTCTGGGGAGCCAGGACAGACAATCCATGAAGGAAAACAGTGAAAGATAAAATTAAAGAGGTCTGCTAAGGCCTTTTTTTCTCCAGGAGGAAAATATTTGGACTTTATCCTGTATAAAACAGGGAGTCATAGTTTGTTTGTTTTGTTTGTTTGTTTTTAACTAAGGCAGTACATGACTCGTGTTTTACAAAGGGTAGGACAATTAAGTTGACTTGCGCTTACATGGTGGAAAGTTCGCGAACTTAATTGTCTGACTCATATAAATATTTATCAAACAGGGTGTTACAATGGTTTGGTGTAGGGTGAAAAATCAGAGGTAGGAAGACCAATTAGGAGGATAGTAAATTCATCCAGATGAAGGTAATAATGAACAGGAAGGGGCTGGGGCCATCAGAAAAGGAAAGATAGCTTTTGAAATGACTTTCCAGGGTATGAATAGATAGTGTGGAGTTGCTGAATGAGGCAGGAAATTATAGCTGAAAGAAAACCAGGCAGGTGTGAGGTCCCAGGCATCAACATGCTTGCACTTTTAGGCCCAAGTCATCAGAGAAACCAAACAGGAAAATGTGATAGTGATAAAGTCATGTTAGGAGACAGAAAACTTGTGGATATGTCCTTAGAAACTAGCAGAGGGTCAAAGCCATGGTGTGGCTCTACCTGGACAATAAAAATCAGGGCAGGAAACGACCCATGGTGACAGGAGTGGCTACGATAGAGGTGGATATCATAAGGAACAGGGCGTGCTGGCTGTCAGAGGCTCATACAGTCTTGCTGCAGGCAGCCAAAGACAGCACGCAGTGCATGTCCCTGCTAGCCTTCCAGAAGCTAGCGAGGAATGGGTAATACCATGGCCGCTCAGGAGGTTTTCTGCTGGTTAGGGCCCAAGGACAGGCAAGGGTAGCAAGATGAGGCTATAGGGAAGTTTAAGTAGCAAGGGCTAAATGATTGCAAAGGAAATTCTGCAACTTGAATCTGGATGACAGAATGATAGTGTATGAATAGGTTTTAAAAATTTAGGAGAAAACTAGTGATGAGGAGGCATGGCAAACTCAGTCCCAGACATAATGATTCTGAGCAGAGTATATAAATGGAAATGTCCTGAACAGAGATGGAGGAGTTTGAGCGAAATGCCTGAGGAAACAGTGCTTATAATGTCACAATGAAGTTCAGAAGACCAAGGCTCAGACAATACTTTTCTAATTTTTGGACTATGACCCACAGGTTAAGAAAATGAAATGAAATTCAATGTATGTGTGCACACATACAAACCTTACACAAAAGCTTCATGAAACATTATTTACCCATATTGACCCATAATACTTGCTTTGATATTTTCTATGCTACTCTATTCTTTTTTTTTAATTAAAGTTTATTGGGGTGACAATGGTTACTAAAGCTGCATAGCTTTCAAGTGTATAATTCGATAATACATCCATCCTTCTCCTCCATTTTTAAAAAAAATGTTGTCCACAGCTGCCAAATTAATTTCAGCAGCTGCATTTTGGCTGAGATTTTTAAATTGCAAAGATTCCTCTGTAATCACTTTGCAAAATCATCTGCAAAGATATGGCTGATAAATCCAGAAGAGACATTCTCTGAGAGAGGGTTAAAAAATAAAAAGCAGAAAAAATTAGGATTGGCATTGGGAACACTAACAAGAGGCAGGAGGAAGGCCAAAGAAGATAAAGCAAGTGTGGTGAGAGGATGAAAAAAGTGAGCATCAAAGAGGACAATGCTGCAGAAAGGAGTGGGCAGTCAACAAAAGCTTTTCTTTATGTCTTTGCCTCTACTGCAGTGTTGCTAAAGCATAGTCCAAGACTACTAATTTAAGCAAATTGCCTGAGCTATTTGTTACAATTTCAAATACCTGGGCCTCATCTCAGGCCTAGTGAATGGAGCTCTCTGGATGTGTGTCCTAAAATGGACGGCTTAAAAGTTTCCCAAGGCATTCTTTACGCCAAGTATTTTTTTTTTTNAAAAAAAAAATTGTTTTGGATGGACTTGACTTCAGAGTCTTCTTTCTAGAACAGTTCCATGTATCAAATTATAATAAAACTGATGTTCTTGATATTTAAAATTTTACTCTGTATGAATTAATGTGCCATTGTACACACAATGTAAAACTCTAAAAAAGTTAGAGTAAAAATGACCAATAAGTTTATAGAATAAAAGTTACAGAGTAAAACCATACTAAGGACTATTATATCTTTTAAGTTTGATTTATTAAACTTAAGCCTAAAAGTTTCAAATGGTAAACTACTTCTGAGAACATTTCCTGTCTAAGCTAGGCCTGAATTCCTTCTACAGTTATCACAACCTCACAATGTCAAATTATTGTGTACAACTATTAGAACCTCCCAATTGCCAAATGTCAGGTCTTCCCTCCAATCTGCTATGCTTGACACCAGTCCTAGGCCCTTCTTTCTCCAGAAGCCAATCCATTGACTATTCGAGCACCGTTTCTCCCACACATCTATCTTGGACATCATAGCTCAGCTTCCTCTACCAGCGCCTTTTCTTTCTCTTTCACTTTGTCTTCTGACTGGACAATTTCATCCACATCCATGTCCTCCACTGTAACCTGTGTGTTGGAGCACCTGTTGTAACTATCCAAATCCATACTGGGTAACTCCCTTGGATGTCCCTCAGGCACCTCAAATTCAAAATGCCCTCAATCTTATTATCTTCCCTCTGAAGCTTCTTTCTTCTCCTGAAGTCCCTATACGATAACTAGCAGTGCCAATATCAACTTAGATACTCAATTCAGAAATGTGGGAGTGATCCCCCACATTCCAACATGATTTCACCAATCTCACAGCCAAATGATCAGTCGTATCTCATATCTCTCATATCCATCTCCTCCTATAGCTCCTGTGTAGGTTCAAACTCCATCATCTGTATTAGTGCAGCAGTTTCCT
>NW_017731602.1:439160-451283 GCF_001890085.2 Hipposideros armiger | reverse complement strand
ACTGATCTGCCTCACCCGGGAAGAACGCAATGATGGTGCCAACTTGGGTCAGTGAAGCAACATCCTCCACAACTAGACTGAAGAACAAAAGGACAGCAACTTGTCTAGTCCCCTTCCCCCAATTCCCCAGTGCTGTTCCCATCTCCCAATTCCCCAATAAAAATCTTAAAAAAAAAAAAAGAATTATGTTCACTCAGAAGGAAACAAGACAATTTTTTGAAACATTCAGCCTTTAAAACATCCTTCATCTAATTTTTCTGTATGGGTTATGCAAGTGGTTAGCCAAATGAACTTGCAGTCATTATCTTTATTCAGTTTAAAAGCACATGCATTTAAAAATTCAATATACTGTTAAAACATTTCATTTTGATTTTGAACTGATTTCATTGGACTTAAAAGGTTATGTACCACAAACCAGTGGTATTTAGCAGCACTCACAGGCAGGAAGAAGGGCCACAGGTAGATAGTTTTCAGCAAGATATTCTTTTATGTGGTCAGCTCTGCTAACAAATATATTTGTCAGTTTAACCACTATAGTGGTGAAAATTTATTCATTTACCTCACATCAGGCCCTGTTCTAAATCCTTTACATGGATTAACTTATTTCATCTTTTGAACAATCCTGGGAAATAAGTAGCTTTTTAGACCTCATTTCCCAGATGATGAAGCTGAGGTAAGGAGAGCTGTGTAACTTTCCTGAAGCCCCACAGCTAGAAGTAGGAACTGAGATTCAAATCCAGGCAGCCTGTCTCTAGAGTCTCCTCAGAGGCAGGTGCTCAGATGTTGAAGTAGTTACCAGCCGCTGTAGAGAGACTTTATCATCTGGGATTTTTTTTTTCCTGTTCTTTATACAATTGATTTCAAGATAACTTGGTTCTGTTTTTGAATCCCTGCTCATGTTTAGTTATTAGATCTCATTATAAGGTACTTTCTATATGATAGGAATATCCAAAGTAGCATAAAGATAGAATTTCAGTATCTCATTATACATAAAAATAGAAATATATTTTAAAAGATATTTACTTCTGTTTCAAAGGGCAGGATAGCATAGTGGTTTATAGCTGTGCTTCTCAAACTTGAAGGTACCAATAGCTTGGGAATCTTGTTAAAAATGCAGATCTTCAGTAGGTCTGGGGTGGGGCCTGAGATCCTGCGTTTCTAACAAGTTCCCAAGTAACAGTGATACTGCTGGCCTACGGACCACAGTTGAGGTCGCGAGCACTTACAGTGTGAGCTCTGGAGTCACACGACTTGTGTTTGAATTCCAGGCCCATTACTTACTAGTTTTGTAACATTTGCTTCATGTGCCTCTACTGCATCTATAAAATAGTGAGATCATTAAAGGGCTGTTATGAGTATTACATGAGATAATCCATGGATAGTACTTAGAATAGTCACTGACACATAGAAAGCACTCAATACATATTATCTCTTCATATTACAGAAAACTATTAAAAGCATATATTGTATCCCGTTACAAATCCATTTATAGAATTGATTGATATAGCAGAAACACTAAATAAAATTTGATCATTCTTTTCCAGTCACTAGAACATCACTGTATATTGAAGGACATTAAATACATAAGTTAGCTCCACTACCCAGCTTTATTAAATACATAAATCTGAATCTGCTCTAAATGAATTTGCATGAAGTTGGCGTGGCCTACAATATTTAAAGGGAATATTTTGTTTCTCGGCCAGAAAACATTTTTGTATTGCAGGTATACAGAGTTCCAATTCATTTATTTGAATAGCTTCCTCTGAATTTAGAAACAGCCAATTTTGTTTAAAGATTTTCATTTTTATCAAACAGAAATCAGAACTAGTATTCGTATGAACAATAATAACGATTTAAAAATTTGTTCATACAGGGACACTAGTATAGTTAAAATGAATTTGGAGAATTTAGCCAAAACCTTCACTGACAACTGTATACATTTTCAAACCACTACACAATGCAGCATAATTACCTCTTCATTGTTGAAGACTGGGGCTTAGAAAGAATATTACTTGTCAGAATTGTGATGGTTTAATAATGATGTGATAAGGGAGGGACTGGTGGGTAGAAAAAGTAAAGTCAGGGCCATAAATGAAGATACAATTTCACAGCATCATTCCAAGTGAAAACTATTAGAAATTTCTCAAATTTGACACTGCTTGAAAAACAGAGACAGGAGGAATGGAACGAAGTACACTAGACAAGAAAGATTAATGTTTGCCCAGTCATTGATAAAAAATAGGAAGGGTAAAAACCCTGGTGCTTCAGTCAAGGAGGAGATGAGAGCGATGAAGTGTTTGGAGTTGGTCAGTACCTTTATGAGTCAGAAAGAAAAGATCAATAAACAATTTGCTTCTCTTTTCATCTTTTATTTCTCTAACATAAATGCTGAAAAAGACAACTGAGAGATAGATTCTAATGTTTATTTTTCTAAATTAAAGCTAGATTCAGCATAGGCAATGCACACCTGCCCTGTCAGATCCTGATGGATAAGAATCAAGGAAAAGGGAGGAATTTGGGTGAGTAGACTAGATTATTCTCTTCCTCCTCTCTTCCCTTTCGCTCTTTTCCTGCTGAATGGTCCTGGCTGTTCCTTTAATGTCCATTGTGATATGAGAAATGTTTTAAACACAAGTAACAACTGTTACTTTAAAAAGCAAGATTTTATTTTTTAAAATCTGCATAACAGTGCCTTACAAAAAGGACTGCCATATGAAAGTTTTTAAGGCAGGGTTTACTTATACTCAACTACAACAACAAATGAAATAATTATTAGGTTTAACTTGTACTTTCAGTGAAAAAAAAAAGTCAATTGTGAGTATTGTGATTCTTAACATCTACAGAGGTGATAACCACTACGATCAAATAGTTAGCATTAGTGGGGTACAGGAAAAATAGAGTGTAAACAGAATTATATCAACATGATGTCTTGTTATTTGGGTTTCTATTGTTTTGAAACAAATTCCTGAAAAACAGAAGTTTACTGCTAAGCCTGAGCTAACTTTTTTCATGTACAAGGCAGGTATCGGTCTCTCAACACAGGAGAAGTAAGGAATTCCATTTCAGTGTGACCTATTTATGCCTCTTAGATTTATCATATGCATTTTTTAATGACCCTGAACCAAAGGAAATGTAGAAACCTATTTGAAAAGCTGACATTAAGGTTGTGACACCAACCAAAACAACAAGAAAATTTAAAGTTAAACTGACACACAATCCCCAAATCAGCCTGTTACACTCCTAATTTAAAAAACATTACTGTGTGAAATAGCGATGGCATGTCAGCCTGTGCTTTGAAACCCTTGGATTTTGTCATTTGCTGTTTGTGTCACAACCTTAATATTATTTAAATATACTTTTTAATATCTATTATTTAAAAAATATCTTTGAATTGAAGAGATTCCTAAAGCTTTCAAGAAGCCAACCTCAAAGCACTGCATTCCGACTGTGCCACTTTTATTAGGAGTGGTGCATAAAACATTTGCTGTTGACAAATCTAATTCATTAAGAGGTGAGATGGATGCATTTTAAAATAACTGGCTGGCATCATTATCTGCAGTGCCTTTTATAAATTATTCCTCTTTTCCCTTTTGACTGAACTTGTCACAGTTCCCTTTCAGTCTTGAGTGTTATGCCTTATAGTCAATGCTTTCAACATGTTTAGACAAGTCACAAGTTAAACAAGCAGTGGTACTTTATTTTCTAGAAATGAGAAAGGGTAGCAGAGATACTTACAGATTATTTCATTCAATTCACTGATTTTTTAACTAAAGACAAGCAAAGTCAGTTAGTGGTAGTTTCATCTCACACAAAGGTTTGAAAAATAAAACTATACTGTGTGCATAGAAGGGAGAATTTCAAAGAAAGAAACATAAAGAGAGAAGCTGGCAGCCCTGCTGCGCTGTTGTGCAGACTTAGTTTAAAATTGAATTGTGCTTCCCCTGACATCGGAGATCAGGTACATCATAAGGCTGACAGCTGGCTGACACACTAACTTCCTAAAGGAAAATGCGAACTGTATTTCTCTTAGAGGCCAAAGGAATAGAATTATAGAAGCCTTCAAGGAAACTGAGCAGTCTGAGTACAAATTATTCAAAATATGAGGAAAACATTTTTTACCTAATTTTGTTTCAGAAGACTCTAAGAATGAGCTGGCCTTCCAATCCTAAGTGGATAGAAGATTATTTCCTTCTGATTTGTCAGTAAAAGGGCTGTCGTTTCTTTAGTATCTTCAGCAGAATTTTTTCCAAAATATACAAAAGGCACCTATAAAATAATTAAATTTCATCAATGCCACAATGGAGGGGGCATAGTCACATTAGTTATCTGCATTGATAATGACAGTATTATCACTAGGTTATGACATACAAGCTTGAGCCAAGAGATGCTGGAAATACATAGACATGCTAAAGTTGGAGTACCTAAGAAAAGCTTATTAACAAGATGATCCACAGCTTACAAGCACATGGATAACAGAAGCGCCTAGGAAAATGCATATTCAAAAACATTCCATTCATTTTCATTGATTTTTCAAATGTTCCTAAAGAAACATAGATCATAGTAAGGGATGGTTGCATGATATAAAACAAGCAATGCTTGTCAATCCAATCACCTTTTTTCTTTCCTGTTTAGTTACCAGTTGCCCTATAACAGTTTATTAAAACCATCTTTTCCTCCACTCTTCTGGGTTGTTTAGTTAAAACAGATTCTAACTCCATTGATCTGAGGTTGGGTGGGTTCTGAGATTCTGTATTTCTAACAAGCTACCAGGTAATATTATTGATGCGATGGGTCCATGGACCACACTTTTACTAGTAAGTTTGCAGCAGCCTGTTTATCTTTCCCTGCACCAAAGTACACTGCTGTTATTCTTGGCTATTGGCCCTTTGTCTTCCCATATAATTTGAGAATCTTTTGTCAAGTATTCTCCCCTGCCCACTAAAACAGACTGAAATTTGATTGAGATTGCATTGATCAAATTGGGCATCTGCAAAACGTTGAGTTTCCCAAGCCACGTGTATCATGTATCATTCCACTTATTGAGGTCTTATTGTCACACAGCAACGCTTCACTATTTTCCCCACGAGAGTTTTGCACATCTCTTATTATGTTAGATGTATTTCAAGGCACTTCGTATTTTGAATGTTTAAATAATATTTCTTTGTAAAAACTTTTTCATTTTTTGTTTATACATTTATGTGTTTGTATAATTTTTATATATTGATGTTTTCATCTAGAATATTTGCTGAAGCCTTATTCTTATTTTTTTCTGTAGCTTTATATAATGTACAAGCAATGAGTTTTGCTTCATGGCAAAACTTATACTTTTTATTTATTTATCTTGCCTTACTAGATGAAAAAAATAAACAATAAATGTACTTTTTAACAGAAAAGACTATTTTGTTATATATAATCAGCCAAACTGATCTCTTGGTTGGGCCTAGGACAGCTAGAAAGCTGACATAAAGAAGGTTCCAAATGTTTCTTCTGATATTTATCATCACCTTGATACTTTTGGCCTTGCCCTGGTGTCTGATATACAAGTGCTTAAATATTACTAAGATCTATTATCCTAAGCTGACTTCCAGTTGATATTTGACCAGACACAGACAAAAACCCTCATTGACAACTTGGCCTCTCTGGAAACTGAATTTGAACAAAAGAGGAAACAGGATTTATTAAGAGGAAAATGGTTTATTAGATTTATTTAAAAAATCTAAGGACTAAGGAGGAGATGTCAATGCCAGGAAACCATTACAGAGATACGACATATTACCTAGTCTCCATAGCTGCAATCAAATGATTTCTTGGAAAAGCCTTAAATAACTGACCTTACTTTCTTCATGACAATGTCAGCCTGCTCTAGGGCGAATTGTCCTTCTTGATAGCTTTCACACAATCAGTTTGACCAAAGGAAAAAATTAACGTAGTGTTCCACAAACTATCATTGTTGTTAACATTGGTTACCTGAGAAAAGGCAAATGTGCGTGATGGTGGGATGGAAGGAAGAATAAAGAAAGAGAAGAAGGCAGTAACTAAATAATAACCATAATCATCATAAAAATGCAACACATTGTTTCTTTAAAATGAGTTCATCGTCCACTACAAACAATAATTATGAAGAAGTATAGCAATGTAAAAAAATGCTTAAATAGAGAAGTGAAAACAAGACCCAAGACAGCATGTAAACACGTTTAAAAATATATGTACAACATTTTTGACTTGGAAGATCAATCAGTGTGTATTTTTCTCCATTTCCCTCCAGAGATCCTTTTAAAAAGACAATAAAGGTGTGTGTTGGAGGTGGGGGGGCGAGGATGTAAACCCATACCAGTGAAGAGACTGAGAGAGCCCCCACCACCCTACAAATTTGTACAAGGTAAGACAGATGAATGAGTGTTCACAGAAGAAACAGAGCGGGGAAAAGCCAAATTCTAGAATGTGAGCAGAGAGCGCTGCAAGGAATTAAAGGAATGTCCTGATATCTCTGGCAGAAGTATGGAGTAGGAAGTGAAGCTAAATTATGCAATCGGTTGAAGGTCGGTCCAAGAAACACTGAATCTCCCTCACCTAACATTTTGTACAGGCAACTACTTTTTTTTGTTCGTAAATATCTAACTATGAATAAGAAAAAAAAAAACCCTAAATGGGGGAAGTGTTGTGTTTGAGGAAATTAATGAACTGTCTAGAAATCTAGGGAACATGGTATGCATATGGGTGCCCCAAAGAGAAATCTGCCTCCTTCTGGCCTTTAGCTGATTTCCAGCATAGTCATGTTTTTCCTCCTGTTTACTCTAAAGCCCATGCCAGTCAAAACAGTGTCATCAAAATATAGTTTCCAGGCAGCTTTTTTATTTTCTCTTTTCTAATTTGAATACATAGCCAAGGATCACTGAGTATTTAAAGAAAATCTTTTTCTTCACATTTGAGACCAATGTACAACAAAAACTTATCTCAAAGAAAACAGAGATAAATTGATTAATAGAACATGGAAAATTTGCATCACTCTCAGAGAGTAAAGAAAAAAACGTATATATAATACAAGACTAGGAGCAGACTCCCAGCTATGATTGAGCGTGACCAGCAAATACTTTTCAAAAAAAGAAACTAAAGAGTTGGACAAAATTGACAAATACAACTATTTTAGTGCTTTAGAAACTGACCAAAGTAATATAAGAGTTTGAGAAACATTCACATTTGAAAAACTGCTCTTTAGGGAAGAACACTAGGAGCCTGTGGCATTCTGGTCTAGAGCTATTCCCATTCCCACCAACCACAGCTCAGTCACTACAGAGGTTCTTCCAGGGTGGGGAAGATCATCAGGACTGAAAATGTCTCTGCTGAGGTCAAAGAGGGCTCACTTGAGTTTGAGTGGCAGGTGATGTTCATGCCTAGTAGTGTTTCACTGTAAGTGATGATATTGAAGCAGGCAAGGAGGAAGAGCCAACAGCTCTATTAGTCCAAGGTCATGGTCATAGTTGGGGCAAGTATATTCTTGGCTAAGGCTGAGTATATGCAAAGGGGACTGGAGAGGAACAAAGCTAGCCACACATTCCTGAGGCTGAATAATCACTTATACAGAAGAAATGAAAGAGCCCAGCAAAAGCAAGAGCTGGGACACAACTGAAAACAGTATAAACTTTAAATGCATTTCTCTGTCAATACAGAGATTCATGGGGAGATGCACAACAACTTTTTTGACCTGAAGTGTTTAAGCACAACCACTATCCAACCATTGGCTTATCATTGAAGCTACATAGACACAGGGGCAAGTCCTAGGAAGCTAAATGTAAAACTCAAAACAAGAATCTTAAATAAAAAGAAGAAGGAAAAAAACAACAAAAACAGATACATCAGTGGTAACATGGCCACACATCTCACCGGAAAAGATTAATGCCACTGATTAAGTTTAGGCAAATGATTAAAAAAGAAACCAGCAAATAAACAAAACAACAACAACATTCAGAGGTTAAAATATCAGAACCCAGAGTTGCTACAATATATGATCTAAAATGTCCAGTTTTCCACATGTAATTATGAGGCATGCAAAGAAATTGGGAAAAAGCAGTCAATACTAACCTTCTGAGTGTCCCTAGACGTTGGATTTAAACAAAGGCTTCAAAGCAGCTATTATAAATATGTTCAAAGAACCAAAGATGGCCATATTTAAAAAATAAAAGCAAAGTAAGACAACAATGAATAAAAAAATAGATATTTTTAATAATGAGACAGAGATTTTTTAAAAGAACAAAATGGAAATTTTGGGGTTGAAAAGTACAATATATGAAAATCAAATTCACTAGAGGGACTTGACAGCAGATTCAAAATGACCTGAGAAAGAATTGGTGAATTAAAGATAGTTAATGTAAATTACCCAATCTGAAAGAACAGAGAGAAAATATATATTTTTTTAAAATGAGCAAAGACTCAAAGACATCTGGAACAATCATAACCATATCAAAACACATGTAATAACCCTGGAGGAGTAGAGACAGATAAAGGGATAGAAAAAAATATATGAAGAAAATGGGACAAAACCATACCAAATTAGATGAAAAACATTAATCTACTTATCAAAGAAGTTCAATGGACCCCCAGTAGGAAAAACATAAAGAGATCGGTGTCTAGACATAACATAATCAAACTATTAAAGGACAAAGACAAAGAAACTAAAAACAGCAAGCGAATACTAACACATCATATATAGGTAAGCATCAATGAAACAATGGAGTCCAGGTCAGTGGAATGAGAAATTCCAAATATTGAAATAAAAAAAACTGCCCAACAAATATTCTATATCAAGAATTATCATCCTTGGGGCCAGCTGAGTGGCACGTTAGTTAAGAGCTGACTTGGGATGCCAGCTCTGAGCAGCAGGGCCCAGGTTCAGATCCCACATGGGGACCAGTGACACTGCCCTCTACAGCTAAGATGGTGAACAACAGCTCCACCTAGAGCTGGGTTGCCATGAGTCGCCGGCGACAGTGTAGGCTGCAGCCCCTGCTGCAGTGGGCTGCCACAAGCTACCGTGTGTAGCTGGCAGCCAGCATGAGCAGCTGGCAGTCGGTGTGAGCTGCCAAGAACCACTGTGAGCGGCCGTCCAGAGGCTGGCGACCAATCGGCCTCATCTGGGAAGAGCACAATGATAATACCAACATGGGCCAGTGAAGCAACGTCCTCCACAACTAGAGTGAAGAACAAAAGGACAGCAACTTGTCTGTTCCCCTTCCCCCGATTCCCCAGCACTGTTCCCCTCCCCCAATTCCCCAATTAAAATAATAATAATAATTGTTATTATTATTATTATTATCCTTTAAACTGAATGCAAAAAAAGCCATCACGTTTTAAAAAGGAAGACAAAATAAAGATTGAGAATTTTTACTAGTAGACCTATCTTAAAAGAAATAGTAAATGAAAACCTTCAGGCTGAAATAAAATGACACCAGATGGTATTAACATAGTAAATATTTGGGTTAATATGAAAGACTCTATAAAATATTATCTCGTTTCTTTTCATTGAATTTTTTAGAAGGCATAGATTGTATAAAGCAATAACCGTAATTGTTTAGTTTTTAACATGTAAAGATTTAATACATATGGTAATAATAGCAGGAAGGAGGAAGGAATAGATACATTAGAACAAAGTTTCTGTATTTTATCAAAATTAAGTTGGTATTATCTGGATGGTATTAAGTTGATTGTGGTAAACTAAGATGTAGAATGTATTCTCTAGAGCAAACATTTATAAAATAACTGTTTAAAAGGTAAAGTTACACTAGAAATTTAAATGTGCATACACTAAAAATATTTATTTAATGCAAAACAAGGTAACCAAGGTAGACAAAAGGAATAAAAAAGATAGAAGTCATCTATCTTTTAACACAAAGCATAATAAAAAATGTAAACCTAACCATACCAATAAGTACATTAAATGTGAATGGTCTAAACATCTCAGTCAAAAGCAGGAATTGTCAGACTCAATAAAAAGGCAAGATCCAACTATGTGTCATCTATAAGAGGCATATTTTATGTTCAAATACAAAACAATAGATTAAAAGTAAAAGGATGGCAAAAGATATGCCATGAAAACAGTAACTATAATACAGCTGGAATTACCTCCCCAATGTTAGACAAAACAGGCTTTAAGAAATAGTATTTGAGAAAAACATGATATTTCAAAATGATAAAATGAAGACTACATCTGAAAGATACAATACTTATGAATGTATATACACCTAAAACAAACTACCAAAATCAATGGAGCAAAATAATGACAGAATCGAAAGAAGAAATAGATCACGTGTTCGATGTTTCAAAACTTTGTTTTCAATAATTGACAGAATTAAACAGAAAATCAGGAGGAGAATAAGAGATTTGAATCTTATCAACCTAGTCAACCTAACTCACTTATATATAGAGAACTCCACTCAATGAAGGGAGAATACACACTTTTTTCAAACACTGAAAAAACATTTTCCAAAATAGAACATGTGCCACATCATAAAACAAATCTCAATAAACTAAAAAGGATGTGATCGGGCCAGCCGAGTGGCGCGTTGGTTAAGAACTGGCTTGGGATACCAGAGGGCCCCGGTTCAGATCCCACATATGAGGGCCAGTGACACTGCCCTCCACAGCTAAGATGCTGAACAACAGCTCAACTTGGAGCTGGGCTGCCGTGAGACGCCGATGATGGTGTAGGCTGCAGCCCCTGCTGCAGTGGGTTGCCATGGGCTACCGTGTGTAGCCAGCAGCCAGCATGAGCGGCCAGCAGCCACAGTGAGCGGCCGTCCAGAAGCTGGCGACTGAGCTGCCTCACCAGGGAAGAACGCAATGATGGTGCCAACTTGGGACAGTGAAGCAACGTCCTCCACAACTAGACTGAAGAACGAAATGACAGCAACTTGTCTGTTCCTCTTCCCCCAATTCCCCAGCACTGTTCCATCCCCCCAATTCCCCAATAAAAATCTTTAAAAAAAAAAAAAAGGATGTGATCATAAAATGTTCTTCAAGTATAACAGAATTAGAAATCAAAAGCAGAAAAAAATCTTGGAAAACCCCCAATATTTGGAAGTTAAAGAAAACACTTCTAAATAACAGTAAGTCAAAAAAGAACCACAGGGATATTAGAAAACATTTTTTACAGAATGATAGTGAAAACAAAACATGTCACATTTTATGGGATACAAAAAAAGCAGTATTTAGAAGGAAATTTATATTTCCACTTGTATCAGAAAAGAAGAAAGGTCTCAAATAGATAACTTAAGTGTAAATCTTAGGACACTGGGAAAAGAAGAGCAAACCACATTCAAAGCAAAGAGAAGAAAGGGAACACAAGGATTACAGCAGAAATGAAAAAAATAGAAAAGAAAACAGCAATAGAGAAAATAAAATCAAAAGTTGGTACTTTGAAAAGATCAACAAAATTGCAAACCTTTAGCTAGACTGATCAAGATAAACAAGAAAAATGGCACAAATCACCAAAATAATGAATGGAAAAGATGTCACTACTGGCCACACAGAAATCAAAAGTTTTGTAAGGCAGCACAATTAACTACTTTATGCCAACAAAGTAGACATACAGATGAAATGGACACATCCTTTACAAAGACATAAATAACTAAAACTGACTTAAAATGAAATGTGAATATGGAATAGACTCAAAACAAGAAATTATATTAGTGATTCAAAATCTTCCCACAAAGAAAGATCCAAGGGCTTCACTGGTAAATTCTATGAAGTAAATAAAATGAAATAATACTAACATTTCACAGACTCTTTCAGAAAGCAGAGGAAAGAAACCTTCCCTTACTCATTATACTGACAGTATTACCCTGATAATGCCAAACAAACACATCACAAGAACATAAAACTGCAGGCTAAATGCTTTTATTAAAAAAGGAAGATCTAAAATCAATAGCCTTGGGGCCGGCCGAGTGGCTTAGTTGGTTAAGAACTGGCTTGGGTGGCCAGAGGTCCCCAGTTCAGATCCCACATATGAGAACTAGTGACATTGCCCTCTACAGCTAAGATGCTGAACAACAGCTCAACCTGGAGCTGGGCTGCTGTGAGTCGCTGGCAGATGGCGTAGGCTGCAGTCACTGCTGCAGTGGGTTGCCATGG